>NC_081182.1:8412145-8619645 GCF_029867415.1 Vicia villosa
ATTTTTTTTTTAAATTTTTTTTTTAAATTTTTTTTTTTTTAATTTTTTTTCCAGGAAAATGCGTACACTTGGACCAGACGGGAGACCACATACCCGCCGCCGCCGCGACGAAGCTGGTTCCTCTAACCCACCACCACAGCCAGTTGGATATCCTGGTGGACCATCAGATTTGTCTCTACTCGTTCGATATCAAGACCATGTTGCTCGCCGGTTATGGTACGGAGAGGTAAGTAAAAATTATTTGATTTATTTTAAATAGAATTTATTATTATATCTTCTAATGTGGTTTTTTTTATTTATTTTCAGGAAAGAGGCTCTAAAAAGGAGCTTAAAGTTGCTGGGCACGGGACGAAGCTCCAGGAGAGAGTGCCTCAGCAACTCCCACCTGAGATTGAGGCTATCGTGTCTAGGTCAGGTCTGGCTTCTCTTCAGAGAACTAGCCTGACCAAGATAGACGTTAATCTCGTCTCAGCATTTGTGGAGAGGTGGCATGTTGAGACTTCGTCATTTCACATGCCATTTGGTGAAATGACGATTACTTTAGATGATGTTGCGTGCCTGCTCCATTTGCCTATCAATGGCACCTTCTGGTATCCTGATGAGCATGTCATAGAGCAGGTGGCTGTTGATCTTGGCTGTGAGTTATTGGGAGTGGATAGACATGCCATGGCTGTACATGTGCGTTCTTGCAGGGGAGCTTATTACTCACTGCAGTGGCTGTATGACAGATTCGTGGAGTACCGTGCTGCTGGTAGTTGGACTTACGCGACCAGGGCATATCTGATGATGTTGGTAGGTTCTACCATTTTTGCGGATAAGACATTTACCCTGGTTGAGGCCCGATATTTGCTATTGTTTAGAGATCTACGTGGGCTTGGTTCATACAGTTGGGCATCAGCGGCACTGGCCACTCTTTATCGCCACCTTGGGGATGCATCTATGTTTAGTTGCAAGCAGCTCGGTGGATATCCTACTCTTCTACAGGTATTTATGTTATTTTTAATTAATTTTATGTTTATTCATATATTACAATTTATATTATTTAATATATATATATATATATATATAACCATTGGTATTAATGAATATCATTTAATTTATTTGTTAACAGTGTTGGATACATGAGTACTTTCCTACTCTGGGAAGGAAAGGAGAAAATTGGCGGTCAGACAACCAAGGGCTTCCGAGGGCGTTGAGATGGTTCTACAGACAGGGGGCCATCAAGGTGGATGCATATAGACCGATATTGGATCAGCTGACACCTACAGACGTCATATGGCGTCCATTCGAGGATCATCGACCTCATATTGCTTTTAACGAGCTATCTTTATACAGAGGTTTCCTTGTTTGGGGTGACATACATGTGCCGTACTTACCCGATAGGTGTCTTCGCCAGTTTGGTATTCGCCAGTATATCCCGCCTGCACCTCCTGCTGATACGCTCAGCAACGATGCGATTGCTGTGGAGTGGATTGGTTATCACCAGAGCGTGGGAGATGTGATTAGAGGTACGGAGGCGGTGGGATACCCTCATGAGACGGTGGATGGATATTTAGAGTGGTATTACCGTGTGTCTCATCCTCAGGTTGTGCCGCCCCCACCTAGTGAGCGTAGAGAGGTTCCAGTTCCTGTCTTTGATGCAGGACCAGCTGATCCAAATTGGGCTCGTGCCTCCACACTGGTTCGCCGTTATCTCCGGCAGGTAGAGGCCGAGGAGGATGATGTCGCGTATGCTGACTTATTTGAGGTGTTGCGCATCGCCGATGAGCATTGACTATGTTATATTTTATTTTAGATATTACATTTTGGATAATTTTATGGTACATTCTGGATTATATTTTGGATTCTATAGTTGATTTTAGTCTTTTGTTTTATTCTATATTTTATTGTATATTTTGGATTATATTTTATTCTTCCGTTATATTATTTGGATAAGATATCTTATCTGGATAAGATATTATATGGATAAGATATTGTGCGGATAAGATTGCCCTCATGGCCTATAAATAGGACCTCATAGTGTTGAAACAAAATATCATATTTTTCAGAATGTCTCTTGGTAATTTTATGGTTGACACAATTGTTTTCTATACTGGAACTAAGGAACCCATGAAGCTTTCAATACCTAACGATTGCGGGAGACTCGAGTCACTTAAAAGTTGGGTGAAAGAAGAGTTGCCAGAAACTGATAACCGAGTGGGTGACTAAAATCTGGTCTGCTGAGGATGTTCTGAAGATGCTGGTGCGCCCAGAATCGTCTGCAAGAGTCTAATGCTTTAATGTTTTATGATATTGTTATCATGTTTTATGTTATTTTTATCATGTTCTATGTTTTAATGTTTTATGTTATTGTTATCATGTTTTAATATTCTATGTTATTGTTATCATGTTTTAATATTTTATGTTATTGTTATCATGTTTTAATGTTCTATATTCAATGTTATAATAATTTAGTGTTTTTTTTGTAAATAAAATAAAACTTCTAAGATGTAAATAAAATAACTCAATCTAAGACGTTTTTAGCTAAAATATTACATATAAATTAAAGTCACTTAATTAATCTATATTAACACGTGATGGTAACATAGGCGTAAGATGATGCCAATGTTGAAGACGTCCAGCAAATCCTAACATCCAAGATGTCGCCACTTGATGACGAAACTTCATCCAATCTACCGTGACGGGTGGCAGCGGGAAGCCTTCTTTCATATTAACCTGATTTCATGACATAAAAATAATTAACAAATTAATTAAATAAGTAATTATATAAGTAATTAAATAAGTAATTATATAAGTAATTAAATAAAATATATATAAAGGTTACCCGAAGATAATGATTCCCGTTGACAAGGCCAATGCAATATGTAGGAGCACTTGGAGAAAATGTTGTTGTCATAGGAAAAAAGGTCAAGCAAGGGTTACCAAGCAGCACAAGAATAATGTTATACCGATTCGCTATCAAATAACCCATCTCTGGTAGTGTCAACCATTTCTCCGTGTGAATACAAGATTACACTCAAAGATGTTTTTGATTCATGGCAAACTCAAATAAGCATTCAAACAACAAGACGGAAGCAGAAAACTTAAAGGAAAGCAAGCATTGATCACTCATAGGTCAACCCATTATGTTTATATGTTTAAAGGTTGACTCAACACAAGCAAAACAAGAAGAATGCAGAAAAGCAGCAGTTAGGTCGACCTACCATCAACCCAGGTCGACCTAAAATGGAGAAAAGTTTATATACTCCTGCTAGGTCGACCCACACATCATTTAGGTCGACCTAAATTGATGAATTCTACATAACAGCCTGTTAGGTCGACCTACACATCAACTAGGTCGACCTAATCTGTGAAAATGTCCCCAGAATGCATCAGAAAAGGATTCTGGTCGACCTAAGCACTACAAGTGGTCGACCTAACTGATCAAGAAAGTTCAAAAATCAGTTTTTCTTGGTTCTAACTGTTATGCAATCATATATATTGTGCAAGGGTAATTATTCAAGCTACACCAACGACTGAAAGATACACAAACGCTTCTCATCTTCGTTCTTCATCATCTCCAACACAATTACACATAATCATTCTTGCGTTGCGGGTTAGTGATGAGTTCGATAACGTCCATGGAACGGAATTGAAGATTCCTAGTGGGTGAAGGTTTGTGGGGTTTGTTGGTGAATAAAATCTGCGGGTTTTGTCCTCCACGACGGGTGGTTCTTGGGGGATTTTATCAAGAGGCGTTCATTGAGGATTCGGCTGAGTGTAACGATTGAGGAACGGGGAGTTCAAGGAATCAAGACACTGCAGAAGGGAATCAAAGTGAAGCTCTTGGATAACCTTGATCTGGCTCAAGATTAAGGGGGAAGAAGATTCAAAGGATCGACATAATTGGTTTATCGTTTATCGCTTTGTTATCTTCTTTGTATATACTACTTTCAACATTAATGAAAGATTACCCAATTTCAATTTGGAATTGGGGGCAGACGTAGTCGTAGCGAGGACGGTCGACGAACTGCCTAAACAAATATCGTGTTCTTATCGCTTTTATCTTTTCCTTTTTATTCTGCTCAAAATTGGTATAATTGCTAAATTGATCAATGATTCAAGTGTTAAAATTGTGAATTAAAAGTTCTGCATAAACATCACAATTCACCACATCTTGAATTAGCATCAATTTGAATATTGTCACCAAGTGTTTGTCTATTTGCTTAATCCACCTTACTGCATTGTAAATCAAAGTTTGTCAATCTAGAAGTTAATTGATATTCAGTTGTGACACGTATTGATTCGATAGCATATCTCCTTATCCGGAATTTCGAATATCTTGTGGTTTTGTAACACATATAACCCTTTGCAATAGCGGTCCGGAATAGACGCAAGTCGATTCAGAACCGCTTTCGCTATAGTCTGTAAAAATCCCGGAAAAACTGTGTTGGATCTATTCACCCCCCCTCTAGATCCTTAGGCCAGCGTCTAACAAGTGGCATCAAGAGCTCTGGTTTATTCCGTGCTACGTGAAACACTTATTGGAAAGATGGCTTCCGGACCTAAAGGGGCTCATAATAGAGCTCCAGTTTTCAACGGCGAAAACTACGGCTATTGGAAGGATTGTATGTGTGTCCATATCAATGCAATTGATAGGAACATCTGGACAGCTATTGTCAATGGTCCATTTCAGATCACCATGACAAATGCAGCTGGTGCAGTTGTTCCAAAACCAGAAGATACTTGGAATGCTGAAGATGAAAAGAAATATGCATACGATTGGAAAGCGAGAAACATTCTAATCTCAGCTCTAGGAGTTGATGAATACTATCGCGTTTCCCATTGTAGATCAGCTAAAGCTATGTGGGACACATTGCAAGTTGCCCACGAGGGAACGGATGATGTCAAACTAGCTAGGATCAATACGCTAACTCAAGAGTTCGAACTTTTTCACATGGAAGATGGTGAAACCATCGAAAGCATGCAGAAAAGATTCGTTCACCTGAAAAATCGATTAAATTCTCTTGATAGACCTGTTTCCAATGCAGTTGCTACTAACAAAATCTTAAGGTGTTTGAACAGGGAATGGCAACCCAAAGTTACAGCAATTAAGGAAGCAAATGATCTCAACACTTTAGACATTACCACTCTTTTTGGTAAACTAGAGGAACATGAACAGCATCTTAAATGCCTTGACATGCATGAGAAAAGGACAAAGAAAGAAAAGAACATGGAGAAAGAGGTAGAGAAGAAGTCAATAGCTCTAAAAGCTTCGAGCTCCAAGACCTCAAAACGAGAGCCAAAGGATAGTGACACAAGTGATGACGAAGACTCTGATGATGAGGAAATGGGACTGTTTGTGCGAAGATACAACAAATATCTAAAGAAAAATGGAGCAAAACATTCCGACAAAGGCTTGATCAACTATAGAAAGCAATCAAACATGTTCAAACAAGATGACGACAACAAAGGAAAGATCAAAGGTCTTTGCTTCAATTGTGGGAAAGCCGGTCACTACAAACCGGATTGTCCATATCTTAAGAAAGAAAAGGAGAAGAACCAAAGCAAAGGTCATAACAAATCTAAAAGAGCTTACATAGCATGGGAAAGTGATTCATCTAGTGAAAGCTCATCAAGCGATGAAGAAGAATCAGCAAACCTATGTTTCATGGCTCATCAGAACAAGAAAAAGAAAGCTGTAAGTCATCTTAAACCTGAACTCGTAGATAAGGTATCTCATTCTCAACTAAAACTTGCTTTTGAAGAATTACATAGAGATGCAATTAAAGCTTTCAAACTTTTGGCCTCAAATAAGAAAATATTTTCATACCTTGAATCAAAAGTTGAGAAAACCGAAAAGGATATGGAAGCTTTAAAACAATCTATGCTAGACATTCAAAAGGACAAAGTTGAAATAGATCCTACATCATGGTTTGGTTGTGAGACATGTCACATTTGGCAAAAAGAAGTGAGAGATCTAAAAGCCAAGTTAGACAAGGCTCTACAACCAAAAGTGACTTTTGCGGTTGATCCAAACAAGTTCAAAAGATCGTATACTCCTTTATATAGTAAATACACTTTTGTGCCAAAAGTATCAACTAGCAAAACTCCATATTCTCATCATATTACCTGTCATTATTGTTGCAAAAAGGGACATACCATTGAAAATGCAAATTTAGGAGAATTTTAGTTCCTAAAGGAGTATTTCAATGGTTGCCTAAGTGCAACAAATTGTGTACTCACCATCCAGGACCCAATGAAGATTGGGGACCTTCCACTCTAATTTAATCTCGCAGGAAAAGTGTCTTGACATCGCCGAACGGTGGTTGTTCCTTGACAGCTGGTGCTCAAGACACATAAAGGAAGACATACCAATCTTGGTGTGTCATCTATGAAGACAGATTGAAGAACCATACTTGACAAAGGAAATGTAGGTGTCCTGGCCATCGCAAATGTATGAGATACATTAAAAATACAGATATTCCGAAAAACACATAGGACGCAGTACTTGATGTGCAAATTGGCAAGTTGCATTGCAAAGAGATTTTAAACCTATTCTTAGCAGAATATTGTTTGGGACTATGTCCCGCATCCGGGAGAACATCGAGTAATCGATACTAGATAAGTTTTTCGCAAAAATCAACCTGTGAAACATTCCATCAAAACAATTCATCATCAAATCTAGGAGTATGGCACACTGACAAGAAGACTCCACACAATGATGACAAAACACCTACATATTGAGAAAGCGGTAACATGTTTATTGGTCACTTCCAAAAATTTTATTGATGCTATAATATGATATCAATTAACATGCTTATAGTGACTTCATGTGCTCTTATCTACTCTTCTCAAATACTTATGTATATGTGTTCATCATTTTCATTCATAACATACAATGGTTGTGCATTCAAGCAAATGACAAAACAAAAATACATCATATAGAAACATTTCTAAGGCATTTTCATCATTGAAAGAAACTTAGGTCGACCTACTCTGTATTTGAGTCGACCTACATAAGAAGATTCTTTAGAAAAACTAAAAAGGTCCAGTTGCGTCGACCTACTCACAATTTAGGTCGACCTAATTTGGTCATTTGTTTTGTTACTTCTGTTAGGTCGACCCAGCTTCATTTTAGGTCGACCTACTGCGTTAATTTTTCCATATTTGGGTCTGTTAGGTCGACCCGACCCAATATCATTCATTCAAAACATTCCATTCTTGCATTCCCTCTCATTCTCATCTCTTTTGGTACGGCTAACCCTAAATTCCTCAAACTCAAAATTGTCAAAATATCATCCCTCTCTCACTCAAAGCATCTCCAACCATGCCTCCAAAATCAAGAAAAGGAAAGGAAATTGCTTCCAGTTCATCATCTCAACCGGTAAGTGCTCTTGTTCATCCTGATTGTAGAGAAAACTTTGAGAAGTGGCAGATGAAAAGGAAAATTGTTAAGCAATATACTTATGATCCAAATCTTGTCGAAAACATGCATATCCCTGATGTCGCTGCGTTAATTGAACATCAAAATATTCATCCCTTAGTGCAATGTGATACCCCGTACTGTGAAAATACCGTTAGGGCTTTCTATGCAGGATTTACAAAAGGGGACGGTTGTAATTTCCGTTTCAAAATGGGATCTAGGTCGCATGTTGTTGACAAACGGGTCTGGATTAGTATCTTTGGTCTGACAATCGTTGGTGATGAACTCTGTATGGTAGACGGGGATGTACCGGGAAACTATGACCATGAGGCCTACATGAAGTCAATCCTCAAAGATCCTTCCGTATTTGACAGATCAAATGAAACAATAACAGCTGGTCATTTGAAGCGAGATCCTAGGCTCTTGAATTGGGTAATCTCAAGAATCATTCGACCAAGGGCAGGAGGATATTCGAGAATTGAAAGAAATGAAGTGGTGCTCATGTATCTGCTGCAAAATAGAACGCGTTTACACTGGCCTCACTTCCTAGCTGCTAAGTTTCATGAGGTCAAACAGAAGACTACAGCCCTGTGTTATGGTTCAATCATTCAAACAATTGTCAATCACTTTGGTATGCGACTTGATCACTTACACTACACTCGCATACATCAATCCCAAGAATTCTCACAAACCACCTTGACTCTTATGGGATATCATTGGAACCCTGTTAGGAAAACCTATTATCTCATTCAAAAAGGAACAGGGAAGGTTATCTACAACTATGATGATCCTACGGAGTTTGGAAACAATGTAGGAAATGAGGAAGAGGGAAACGATCAAGAAATAGCAAATGATGAGGATCAAACCATGGAAGACATAGCTCATGACACGGATCCAAATTGGCAATATGTTCCGTCTCAACAGGAAGAAATTCCTTGGGGATACACTGCTCCACCTCCTCCTGATCAATCCAACATAATATCTATGCTTGAAGCTATGCAACTTCAACAACAGCAGAACTTTGAAACTCAACAGCTTCAATTTCAAACAATGCAGCAGCTTCAACAAGATAGATATGAGGAACAACAACGTCAATACCAATCTTTGTACGGCTTGGTTCAGGAACAAAGGAACGATTTTGAAACGTTTGCATCCAACTCCATATTGAGGTAGAATCAGTTTGAGGAAACGGCATTGCATCGCCATGCTAACATAAGCCAAAGCTTCAACACTCTTAACATGTTTGTGCTGGATTTGTTGGAACAGGTTGAAGAAGATCGACCTCATACATTTCAAAGAGGAAGAGGAAGAAGGGGCAGGCGTTAGGACATATTGTTTATCATGTCATCATTTCATTGCATTTCATGCCATTAAAATTTTTTTTGTTGTTGTTAAAAACATTATATGATGTATTACTCTCTGTTTTTCTTGTATTAATCTCTTGAACTACTATGTATGTTGTTGGCTTTCTTTAAAACATGATTAGTTCTTATGATTTCATCATTTACATGTTATCTATCTCTATGACTACCGGTATTCTTCATTTCTCTTGTTACTCTCCTACTCTGTTCTCTTTGTTTCTCTTTTTGATGTTGTCAAAGGGGGAGATAGATACAATAGATGCTGAGTGTACGGGGGAGCTTTGTTGAGAGATTGCTCTGTTGAGAGATAGATGCTGGATGTACGGGGGAGCTCTGTTGAGTCTTTATCATTTACTACCAAAGCTTAGACGAATGGTTTGCCATCATCAAAAAGGGGGAGTATGTGAATACAAGATTACACTCAAAGATGTTTTTGATTCATGGCAAACTCAAATAAGCATTCAAACAACAAGACGGAAGCAGAAAACTTAAAGGAAAGCAAGCATTGATCACTCATAGGTCAACCCATTATGTTTATATGTTTAAAGGTTGACTCAACACAAGCAAAACAAGAAGAATGCAGAAAAGCAGCAGTTAGGTCGACCTACCATCAACCCAGGTCGACCTAAAATGGAGAAAAGTTTATATACTCCTGCTAGGTCGACCCACACATCATTTAGGTCGACCTAAATTGATGAATTCTACATAACAGCCTGTTAGGTCGACCTACACATCAACTAGGTCGACCTAATCTGTGAAAATGTCCCCAGAATGCATCAGAAAAGGATTCTGGTCGACCTAAGCACTACAAGTGGTCGACCTAACTGATCAAGAAAGTTCAAAAATCAGTTTTTCTTGGTTCTAACTGTTATGCAATCATATATATTGTGCAAGGGTAATTATTCAAGCTACACCAACGACTGAAAGATACACAAACGCTTCTCATCTTCGTTCTTCATCATCTCCAACACAATTACACATAATCATTCTTGCGTTGCGGGTTAGTGATGAGTTCGATAACGTCCATGGAACAGAATTGAAGATTCCTAGTGGGTGAAGGTTTGTGGGGTTTGTTGGTGAATAAAATCTGCGGGTTTTGTCCTCCACGACGGGTGGTTCTTGGGGGTTTTTATCAAGAGGCGTTCATTGAGGATTCGGCTGAGTGTAACGATTGAGGAACGGGGAGTTCAAGGAATCAAGACACTGCAGAAGGGAATCAAAGTGAAGCTCTTGGATAACCTTGATCTGGCTCAAGATTAAGGGGGAAGAAGATTCAAAGGATCGACATAATTGGTTTATCGTTTATCGCTTTGTTATCTTCTTTGTATATACTACTTTCAACATTAATGAAAGATTACCCAATTTCAATTTGGAATTGGGGGCAGACGTAGTCGTAGCGAGGACGGTCGACGAACTGCCTAAACAAATATCGTGTTCTTATCGCTTTTATCTTTTCCTTTTTATTCTGCTCAAAATTGGTATAATTGCTAAATTGATCAATGATTCAAGTGTTAAAATTGTGAATTAAAAGTTCTGCATAAACATCACAATTCACCACATCTTGAATTAGCATCAATTTGAATATTGTCACCAAGTGTTTGTCTATTTGCTTAATCCACCTTACTGCATTGTAAATCAAAGTTTGTCAATCTAGAAGTTAATTGATATTCAGTTGTGACACGTATTGATTCGATAGCATATCTCCTTATCCGGAATTTCGAATATCTTGTGGTTTTGTAACACATATAACCCTTTGCAATAGCGGTCCGGAATAGACGCAAGTCGATTCAGAACCGCTTTCGCTATAGTCTGTAAAAATCCCGGAAAAACTGTGTTGGATCTATTCACCCCCCCTCTAGATCCTTAGGCCAGCGTCTAACACTCCGGTGGTTGAAAACCAACATGATCTATCAACAATCCATTTCTCACTTCGGATAAACTTAGACCGAACAATCTCTCATATAAGTCCTTCTTTTCTCTTAATTCCATGTCCAAGTCACGACGAACCATTGCCCAACCATCCTCACTCTACCCATGCCACGACGCAATTGCTCTAAATCCACAATTACCATCTGCTACAACATTAACAATCTCGGTAATATATGGCCTAACATGACAAGGAAACTGAAGAGTGAAATCCTCATCCTTTGCTTGTGATTGCTTCTTTGATTGTGATTGCTTCCTGGAAGTTTGTGATGCTTGCGATTGTTTTTGTGAAGATTGAGACGCCTGATCAGCATACTCAAAACCTGAAGGATCCCTATAAACATCATACCCAACTGGTTTCTTCCCTTTCCTCTTCACTCCGCCTTTAGTTTTTATTTTCTCAGGTGGTGGACACAATGAAGTTGTTGTGGGATATGCAATTTCACAAACCCTACTTTTCAATGCTCTTTTTCCAACAACATCTAGTGATTTAAACCTTCTCCACAATTCATCAATTGCATTACTCATATCAACCTCCGAACCAGCTTCCTCATCTAAAGGCAAGTCACCTTCCATAGATAGTATCCTCCAATGAAGATGAACACTTTCTATTTGTAATGGGATTCCAACAATAATCGATCTTCCCATCTCACAAGCACAAGGTAGCCCATAACTTGTTCTCATAGTACAACCACATGTTTCCCTACTATTTAACACATAATCAAGCCTCGATAACTCTTCTGCAATGCGTCTCAAAGCAGCTCTCGATACTGAACCACGCAAATTATCATAAAATGGACTAATGTGTGCGTGCTCAACCTCATTAAAACTTTTTTGAAACGAAGCTCGAATGTTACCTATTTGGATTTTTAGGTTAGAATTCATAGCTTCCCAAACTTTGACCATGTCACCAAGGCTGTTTCCTAACATCTGCTTTAGCTTCCAATGTGCAGATTCAACCCTAAAACGAACAAAAAAGGTATAAAAAAATAATATTCCAAAAATTAATACTAAATAAATATTTTAAGAATTATGACATACCGATTTGTCGTGGTGTTACCAAAATGAAGCACTAGATTAATCCATGCGCCCACAAATCTTTGCCTATGTGGGATCAACCAAGTGTTCTTCACGTAATCGAGGAAGTTAGTACAAGCAAAGCATGCTTGTTCAAGATATTGCAACCGTACACCATACTCAACCTCATTACTAGCCCATACAACATCTTTCCACAATGTGCCTATCGTCTCTCGCATGTCCTTCATCACATATTCCTTGCATTTCATCCCAACATTTTGGTTAATATGAAAACGACATAGCAAGTTATGCGTCGTAGGAAAAACAACTTCAACTGCTTTCATCAAAGCAAGATCTCTATCCGTCAAAATCACTTGTGGAACCACATCTTTCTTCACAAACAATTGCTTCAGCTTATCCAAGACCCAGATATAACTCTCTGTCTGCTCACACTCCATATAAGCAAATGCAACCGCAAATGTCAACTCGGTCGATGTCATACCAACTATTTCAAACAGAGGTTGTCTATATTTGTTGGTCTTATAAGTGGCGTCCATAATCAAGACAGTAGGAAAAAGATTCAGCAACTTTACCGAATCTGGATGAGCCCAAAAAATATCTCTCACAACTTCACAATCATCCCGTTTCCTACTCCAATAAACATAGTTCGCCTCCTCTATAAGCTTAAGCAAATGTTGTATCTCACTTCTTGGACCTCTTATCTCCGCTTCAATCACACTTTTATGCTTGTATATTTGCGTGATCCGAGTGACGTTCTCAGGATCTCGCTCTTGCAAGGAAGTCAATATGTGTCTAGGCGGAACATGTCTCTTTGTCAAATCAGCAACATGCTGCTTCTCATCTGTTGTCAACCTACCAACAAATGAATGGCCTTCTAATCTATCTGGTAAACCATGATTATGAACTCCACATTTTACATCAACCTTCCATCCAGACCCATCTTTTGCCGGAGTCGATCTGATTTTGAATGGACATCCACATCTCTTAGTAGCACTTTGAGTCTCACTTTTATCCTTATATTTTCCACCTTTATCGCACGCAAATATAACTTTGTTACTTCTTCCTCTTTTGCCTGTTTCAGTGTCTGAACGCGCTATGATAACAGTCACTTTATTGTTGATTCCGGTCTCTTTAACCCAGCGGATAACTTCTTCCCGTGTGACAAATCTCTGTGAAGTTGTGAAAACATCAGTGGTATCTATAGCTGTCTCGTTTTTCCTACAAATTTGGAGCGGAACTTCCATACCTAAAAAAAAAAAACCAAAAATTAAAAAATAAAAAATGCGTTCCGGAACAGTTTTCCAATCTGTTCCGGTTTGATATCAAGTTCACCGGATCACTTTTCAAAACTGTTCCGGTTTGATTACATATGCACCGGAACACTTTGCTTATCTGTTCCGGTTTGATTTTCGTATTACCGGAACAGTTTTAGAATGTCTTCCAGGAAAAAAAAAGCAAACCGGATGACTTTCACAATGTGTTCCGGTTTGTTAATTTGTGAACCGGATGACTTACCAGAAGTGTTTTGAATTGAAGGTGCGTAGGGGTGCAGATTTGAATTTTTTTTGACTTTTTAGATGAATGGTAAAAAGTAAAATGGTTATTAACTATTGAGGGTAAAGTTGACATTTTTACAAAATTGTAGGGGTATAAGGGCAATTGTAGGGGTACGAAGTAAAATTTTCATATATTACATATATTACAGTACCATAAAAAAAAAGTTTTTCATACTAATAACACCAAAATAATTCATTCTTCCATACATGTATTTTACACGAAAATTACTACTATATAATTGTATCATGTATTTTACAGTACCATACCGTGTATTTTACATATACTACATACTATATACAATTTTTTCATACTAATAAACTACATACTAACTAATAAACTACATACTACATATATATAAGTATCAGATAACTTCAGTTCTAAATATTAATACAACATTACAACTTTAGGAATAAATATTATCAGTACTACATATACACCAAATGCTTCTTTAGAATGAGTGAGAGAGAAATCAGAGAATGAAGTTGAAATGTTGAATAGGAAGGAAGAATAAAGGAATAGTGAGTCACGTGACGTGAGTGTACAATATTGCAATTGGATTGGAAATATAATAAATTAATTATAGAAATTCAAAAGTTTAGTTAAATATGCGGTTCGGTTTTGTGAAATGAAAACCGTAAACCGAACCGAACCGTGCGGTTCAGCCCAAAAATCATCCAAAACCATCCAAACCAACCGCGATTTTTGCAGTTTTCGGTTTGGATTGGTTCAATTTGCGGTTTTCCTTTTGGATTGGTTCGGATACGATCACCCCTAACCCTAATTAATGGTTTGATTATCCATTCATATAATCCTGATATAATTAAATAATTACTAACCGGTTAAATTATTTTGGATTCGGTTATTATCCAAATCCAAATATTTTAATTCTCAAAATAATTTTTTTTTTTGAAAAAAAAAATTGGGAAAAATAATTTTTAAAATTGGATTTTTTTTTTTAAATCGGTTATATAATCATAACCAAATTTATAACCGATTTTATAACCAGTTTTGATTAAAATGTGGTTATGTTTATTAATTCAAGCTATTTAAACGGTTTTAAAATGGTTATGATTTGATTTTTAAAAATAACCAACTATGCACCCCTTTACCGCTAACTCACACTTATTGATTTTCACATGGTATATAATAGTTATTTATATTTAATTATCAGTTATAACATTTGTTTTGTTATACTCATTTATAAATAAAATATTATCCTAAAAAATAATCACATTAAAATAATATGAATTTTTATTAAGTATAAATATATTATCAACACTTTAAATTAATCACTAATTAAATTAAATATGTATAAAATTATTATTTCATAACAAATAGACAAATAAAGGAAATTAATCACAATATTATTTATATGTTAAAATTATACTTTTATAAAATTATGCATGTTTATTACTAGTGTCCAGAAAATATCTCAATAAATAATAACATATATGCATAAACTCACCTAAAAATAATAATAACTTCTAATTCATATGATGAAAATATATGTAGGTATATGAAAATATTTAACAGTAGTAAAGATATATAGAAAATTATCTATATATATAACATTTTTTGTCTAACAAAGAACATTGCCTTTCAGTTTCTCACCCAGGGTTCATATGTTTTTTGTGTTATTTTTTTTTTTGAACAAAAAGCCTTTCAATTTCTTTTTTAATATAATCTAATATCTACCTCGGGGACACATTTACGCTACCTCTATCTTAGTTTTGACTTTGACTAACAGAATAAATCGAAAGAATTAACGTGGTGTTAAAAGATCAAAATGGGCCCTATATAAAATTAAAAGATAAAAATGTATTTTTCTAAATCAATACTATAAAAATAAAAAAACCAAATAAATTTGATTTGAACAAAAGTAAAACATATACGGTGGATGGATGATATGCAAAATCCAAACCTAAAATTCAAATAAATAACCGACTTAGCAGTGCAGTGCAGTGCAGAAACCTACATTCTATTGTTCCTTTGCCGCGCTGCTATTTCTCTTATTCAATCCAAACTCGTCGTTGGAGATGTATCCATTGTTGTCTCCCTCAAGTATGGAGGTGAGCAACCATATACATGATGATATTGTCTTCTCTATTCTCTCCAAACTTCCTCTCAAATCTTTCAAGCGATTTGAATCTGTATGCAAATCATGGTCTCTCTTATTCTATAACCCTTATTTTATGACTATGTTTCGCAACTATTTCGTATCTAAAGATCATTCTTTTTATGATGATATATCTTTCCTCTTACATTTGAAAAACGATGGTCTTTTATACTCTCTTTCTGGTGAGGGGTCTGAGAATAATAAAGTTAGATTTCATTGGGAAAAGCTTTCTCTAAGAGATAGGGGAAACAACTTTTCTTTTAATATTTCCGATCCCATTAGTTTTAATGGCACTCTCTGTGTCCAATATTATCACAACGGCTATCCAAAAATAATGTTGTGGAACTCGGCTACCACAGAATTCAAGATAATTTTTGAAGAATATGGTCGTTTTTCAAATGAAAATGATTGGTCCGATCATTATCAAGTCGGTTATGATCATGTTAAAGATGACTATAAGATGATTAGACACACTCAGTGTCGTCCTAGAACAAGTCACGGAATTTCTTCCTTCTGGGAGATATTTAGCATAAACAATAACTCTTGGAGGAAAATTGATGACGATTTTTCTCACTCATGTAGAAGTAGAAGTGTACGTGGATGAAGTGTCTCGTTGGTGTGAAAAAACGGGAGCACGTACATATTTGGTGTCATTTGACTTCAGCAAAGAATCTTTTATTATAACACTCGTGCCCTCTCACATAGATGATGATTTTGATTTTATTTCGAAAAGGTGGACAAGGGTGAGTAGTTTGACTGTATTAAATGGATCTATTGCTTTTATAGTACATTATGAAGAGACAAGTACGTTTGATATTTTAATTTTGGGTGAACTCGGTGTTGAAGAATCATGGACTAAATTCTTTATTGTTGGGCCTTTATCTTGCCTTAAGATTCCAATTGGAATAGGGAAGAAGGGAAATATATTGATAAGCAAGAAAGACAACGAACTAGCTTGGTTTGATATAAGTACCAGAACTATTGATGAAATTGGTGTTACAGCAGAAACTCATGGCAAGATATATTTCCATAAAGAAACCCTTCTTCCAAATGGAGAAATATATAATAAATTTTCTTCTTGTTTTCACAAGCAACCTTTATGAGTATGGCTATTTGAATTTTACATTGTACTCTGTTAGTCCATTTATGTATGCAGATTGATATGATTTTTATTTCAGTTTCAAATGTAAGGATGATCTTTTTGCCTTTTCCCAATTCCTCAGATTTTAAGAATAAATAGCTAATATTTGTGAAGGTTTATAATCTTTGTGTAATTTGAAATATCTATGCCACTATGCTTAATGTTATGCTTTAGTTTTTTCTTGTATGTTCCAAATTAGGGGTGCTCAAAACCAAACCAACCCAATAGAAAACCGCAAACCAAACCAAACCAAACCGAAACCGCAAAAAATCGCATTTGGTTCGGATTAGTTTGGGTCATTTTTTAACAAAACCGCACGGTTCGGTTTGGTTTGCGGTTTGTATTTTGTAAACCGAACCAAACCGAATCAAACCGCATTATGTTACAACCTAAATTTTACTTAACTCACATCCAACCCAAAATTAAACCTATTATACATTAGCCTTATGAATACGAACAACTTTCTCATCCTTACACATATAATTTCAGTCCCGATCTTCTCAAATCTCTAATAACATTATTTCACCTTCTTTGCTACATACATCTTCCCTCTTCTTCTATAATCTTTACTCTCCTATATTCTTCCTTTTTCACCTTCTCATTTTTATGTAAATGTTCTGTATTTCAGTTTCATTTTTATCGCAATCTTCTTCTCTAATCTCTCAACACTTTTTCTTTTTCTTTTTCGCCTTCACTAATCTTTCGTCTCTTCTATTTTTTTTGTTTCATTATAATAATTTTATATTGTTTTATGCTATTATTTTATGTTTAATATTCCACTTTTGTCTAATTTAATTTTTACATATTACATTGAAAATTGTTGTCAAAATATGACGAGTTTTGTTGTTATTTGTTAGTGTATGAATGTCTAAATATAAAATTATGTTGTCATATATATGTGTCTGTATGGCTCAATAAAATATTTGTAAAAAACCGAACCAACCGAACCGAACCAAACCGCATTAGTTTGGTTTGGTTTGGTTCGGATTTTTTTTAAAAGTCAACCGAACCAAACCAAACCGCACTATTTTTTCTCTTGCGGTTCGGATGATTTTTTTCGTCAAAACCGCCCAAACCGCACCGCGAGCACCCCTATTCCAAATCATCTAATAAAATCAAAGCAGACCAGAACAAACAAAAGTAGAATTTGAAATACCGAAAAAGAGCTTTTCTACATGTAACAGTTTCTCAGCTAAGAGAGCTGAAAGTTCGTGCCGAAGCTGCAAATATTGCCAAATATCAGATTCTATATATTTCTGAGTCTGTTTCCATATATCAGCTTCTGTATATTTCTGAGACTGTTGCTTTCTGTAATGCATCATAGTTGTTAGTCTGCTGACAATAAAGTTAGGATTTCTCTTGCAAATTCCTATGTTCATTGCATCACATGGCCACTTTAAACTTACTTCAAAATGGCAGTGTTGATGTTGAAGTTATTGTTACATGTTCACTTTTGAAGTAAATGTTTCCTCTACATTTCCTATGATGATCAGAAGGTCAAGAGGGTTTGTATTGCTTTGGTGCCAATCCTCACTGCCAGCCACATGGGTCGTATAGATCTCGCAGGAATCTAAGAAGCCTTGCTGGACAAGGCAGGTTTCAGAAGAAGCATGATGCTGCTGCTGCTGGTTTCGGAGTTCAGGAAATTGTTCTCGCCACTATGACTTCATATATATACCCTTCTAATGCCAAATGTCAATGAAGACTCAAAACAAGTGCAACACAAATTAGTGTTAATTACATTATTGATTATTTTAATAATAGAGCTAAGTCTTGCACGGTTAGGTCCAAAGGTTTTTATTGAAGTTGCTACAAATTTCTAGAGTATTCTTAAATATAATATGTATGAAAATATAGAACATCCTAGAACTATAAGTTGTATTAATATGGTAGAACAATCTAGATGTATAAGTGTATGGAAAAGATAGAAGAATCTAGATTTATCATGACAATAACATATAATGAAAACTCTAGAAGGAACTAATGTAATGTAGAAACATTCACCACCATTGAGAGGTTGGTGACTTGAGCCTATAAATAAGCAATTGCTACATTGTAAATAATCATCCAAGAAATCAATGACATAGCCTTCTTTCTAAACAACTCTCTAAAACTATCTTTTATCAACTATCAACTAATCAACTACTAACAGTTTTGATCTACCTTTGAGTTTTTTTATGGCTTGTGTGATTTATATTTAAAGAGGTAGAGAGATTGAAAAATACTATGAGAGAAACACTACAAGAAAAATGGTTTCCAACGATTTATTTTTTCCATGTGAAAATCACGTCACAAAAAGGAACATTGTGAAGTGAAATTCATGTCGCAATGCACTTCAAATTTAAAAAAAAAAAAAAACAGGTTTACACATGTTATCATGTGTTTGTATTTTGGGGTATTTAAAAATTCAAAAATTCGTTTGTGATGTAAAAATCAGGTGGCTAATCAGTGTCATACAGATAAACTCAGCAAAAGCAACGAACGCGACAACATCAAAGGAAAAAAAACAAAAGTCGTTTTCATTTTTCTTCAAACATCTTCTTCCTACCATCTTCATACCTCCACCACCTTCCATCTCCTTTACTAAATATCGCTTCGTCCAAGCTCCACCACACCAGAGCTGCCTCGTCGGAAACACCACCACCGCTACAAAGGCCCCGTTTCTGATCACATGCGGTTCGATCTTCCACTTTTCTCTTTTGCGATGTTGCTGTGTTTCCTCATGTTTCGCTTGTGCCCTTTGTGTGTTTGCTGGAAGTGAAGATGTAGAAGACAATGACACTGAAGTTGCTTTTACTTTCAATTAAAAAAAATCAAAGTTGTGATGTGTTTTTCACGTGATAAAGTTGTTAAATTGGGTGTTGTGATGTGATATTTTTCTTTGAAGTGGTTTTTTGGTGGCTAATGAGTGTTACTTAGTAAAAATAGGGTTTCTTGTTCCGAACTCACGTGACTATTAGAGAGATTCTTCTGCCTTATTGTGGACTTTTTTTTCATTTTTTAAAAGTCATCGTGGTGCTTTAGATAATTCATTTTATTTGTTATCGTTCCCTTACATTCAATTTTTTGGTGTGCTTAAAATTCTAAACAATTCTTCTAAAACATTTTAAATTGTTCTATCAAATTTATAAAAGAAAAGAAAAAAAAAACAATTTTATAAGGTTGAGGTATGGACAACTTTAATGTTAAAATAGTATTAAAGTTTCTTACAATTTTTTGGCCGTCCGATGTTTGTAATCGATGTGCACCCACCGTTAAAAGTGAAATAATACTCTCAACAAAAAACAAATTGTTTAAAGAAACCAAAATTTAAACGCTAGTCATTAATTCATTACTTTATTAATTTTGAAGAAACAATAAGAGTAAGGCTCAAAAAAAATTAATGTATGCCTTTTATTATTTATTTTATACATTTTTAAAAGAGTATTTTCGGTGTCAATCATTGCTAGGAGACTATGAAATACAGACACGATATAAATATTGGATACGATACGTATATGATACATAGATATATCCATCATTAAAAAATCAAGGACACGACACATTTAAGATGATAACAGTAGGAGACAGAATATGGTTTTCTGGCTTATTTCATTCATAAACTGACAGCCTACAAATAGGCAAATACATAACTGAAAGTACCATGAAAATAGGCACTATCTAACACGTTCAAAATAAACTCCTAATGACTAGGTAAACTGAAACAAACCTACTAGGTAAACTGAAACAAACTTACTGACACTCCTAAATACTAGGACAACCCAAACGTGCAAATTATTAAATTTTCTCAACAATCCCTCCCTTAAACTGATGTTCTAGACACAGATTCAGTTTAATAAGAGTTAAACTTTGAAACTTCATTCTTCAAGTTGAAACTTTGAAGTAGAAACACCAAGTAACCTCCTGAGCTTCTGAAATGCAGGAAACTTGAGAGGCTTGGTTAGAATATCAGCTATCTGGTCTTCACTTCTGCAGTAAGTAAGATTAATGACTCCATCATTTGTGAGATCCCTCAAAAAATGATACTTCACATCTATATGTTTGCTTCGACCATGTAAAACTGGATTTTTTGAAAGCTTTATTGCTGAACTGTTGTCGCAGTAAATCTGAGTAGGTCCATCCTCCTTAAAATGCAGCTCTTTAAGAATTTTCTTTAGCCATATAGCTTGACAAGCACAAGCTGTTGCAGCAACAAATTCAGCTTCGGTGGATGATAATGTGACAATAGGTTGCTTCTTTGATGACCATGAAACAGCTCCTGTTCCCATCTTGAAAACATACCCAGATGTGCTTTTTCGATCATCCGAATCTCCTGCATAATCACTATCTGTAAACCCAAACAGATCTGACTTTTCTCCACTTCTGTAGAACAGCCCGTTGTCCTTAGTACCTTGCAAGTAACGAAAGATTCTTTTTGCGGCCAAGAGATGAATCTCTGTGGGACATTCCATGTACCTGCTAATCACACTTACAGCATGCATTATATCAGGTCTTGTTGTTGTCAAATACATTAAACTTCCCACTATTTGTTTGTAAATAGTGTCATCAACCTTCTTTCCACCGTCATCTTTGTTTAACTTCGTACCAAACTCAGATGGAGTATTTACAGGATTACAATCCTTCATTTGAAACCTGTTCAATATATCTCGCACATACTTCTTTTGAGAAATAAAAATTCCAGTAGAAGATTGCTCCACTTCAATGCCAAGAAAGTAATGCATCATGCCAAGATCAGACATCTCAAATTCAGCCATCATGGATTTTTTAAAACTTCCAAACATGGCTGTATTATTTCCAGTGTAGATCAAATCATCTACATATACGCAAACAATGAGCATTTTTCCTCCATCTTCAGTCTTTGTGAAAAGTGTATGTTCATAAGGACATTTTTGAAATCCTTCCTTCAAAAAATAAGTTTCTATACGATTATACCAAGCCCGTGGAGCTTGTTTTAATCCATATAGAGCTTTCTTTAACTTATACACTTTGTGCTCATTGCCAAGCTTTACATAACCAGGAGGTTGATCGATAAATACCTCTTCTCGCAAATCTCCATGGAGGAATGCTGATTTTACGTCCAACTGGAAGACAGGCCATGAGTTTTGAGCTGCCATAGCAATCACCAATCTGATTGTATCATGCCTTGCAACAGGAGCAAAGACTTCTTTATAATCAACACCAAACTCCTGCTTGTAGCCCTTAGCGACCAAGCGTGCCTTGTGTTTGTCAATCTTACCATTCTCCTTCAGCTTTGTCTTGTAAACCCACTTTACACCAATTGTTTTCTGCCCTTTTGGAAGATCACATAGTTCCCATGTGTCATTTCTTTCAATGGCTGTAATTTCAGCATCCATAGCCTTCCTCCATTTTGGTTCTTTTACAGCCACTTCAAAGATGGTAGGATCACAATCTGAAAATAGAGCAAAGTGTGTAAGTGGGTCGTCACCTTGGTCAACACCAGTTACCTCATAATCAATCATCCATGCTGGTCTCCTTCGAACACGTTGAGGTCTTTGTGATTCAGCTGTAAGTGGGCTTTGATCAGTTGGGACTATTTGAGTGACTTCATCTTCTTGCTCTTTTTCCATAGGCTGCTGTCCTTTCTCCTCATCATCAAAATCAGCTGGAATACTTTCTTTAACACCATTTTGATTCCATGACCAGGTGCATTTTTCATCAAATACCACATCACGGCTGATGACAATTTTCATGGTGCTAGGATTGTATAGTTTATAAGCTTTTGACTTATCACTAACACCAAGAAAAATACATTTTTCTCCCTTGTTGTCTAGCTTCCTCCTCTTCTCATCTGGAATATGGGCATAGGCAATGCATCCAAAAATTCGGAAATGATCTACGGTAGGTTTCCTTCCGCTCCATGCTTCCTCTGGTGTCATATTTTTAACAGCAAGTGTAGGACTTCTATTCAATAAATGAGTGCTCCAATTAACTGCTTCAGGCCAGAAACTTTTTGGAATGCCACTTGTTGTCAAAAGGCTACGCACCATATTCATAATAGTGCGGTTCTTCCTCTCGCATACACCATTTTGTTGCGGTGTATAAGCTGCTGTAAGTTGTCTCTTGATTCCATGGTTCTCACAAAAATTTGCAAATTCATGTGAGTTATATTCTCCACCACGATCCGTGCGAAGAATTTTTATTGGGTTTCCAACTTCTTTCTCAACAAGCGCTTTATAGCATTTAAAAGCTACAAAGGCTTCAGATTTTTCTTGCAAAAAATAAACCCAAATCCTACGACTATAATCATCAATGAAGGTAATTATATATCTTTTACCTCCATTAGATTGTGGTGTTATTGGCCCACAAATGTCGGAATGAACAAGCTCCAATGTTTTCTTCGCTCTCCAAGATTTTCCTTGTGGGAATTGATTACGGTGTTGTTTGCTAACAACACATTCTTCACAAACTTGAGAAGAAGCTGTAATTTGAGGAAGCCCTGTCACCATGCCTTTTTGTTGTAGTGTTTTCAGTCCACCAAAATTCAGATGCCCATAGCGAAAGTGCCATAGCCATGCCTCATCTTCTAATTTTGTCGAGAAGCACGAATGAGCTGTGTTGTGGAGATAAAGTGGGAACATACGATTCGCCGTCATCATAACCTGAGCAATTAAGCCCAACTTTGCATCTTGAATCTGACATACTCCATCTTTGATAAAAATCTCGTATCCTTTTTCTTGTAATTGACCCACACTAAGCAAGTTGGTTTTTAAATCTGGCACAAAAAGAACATTAGTGATAGTGTGGGTGGAATTTCCTTTGGTTTGGATTGTTACCTTTCCTTTTCCCATAACAGAAATTTTGGAGTTGTCACCAAACTTAACAGAGCTGCGAAAGGATTCATCCAAGTCAGAAAATGCCTCCTTATCTCCACACATGTGGTTGCTGCAGCCAGTGTCCAAATACCACATGTTTTGTTGAGTTTCTTCCTTCACGTGACACACCATCAAAAGAGACACCTCCTCTTCCTTTTCTGCAAAGTTAGTTTGATCTCCACTTCGTTTATTCAAATCAGTTTGACATTCGGATTTATAATGACCATACCTATGACATCTGAAACATTCAACACTGGATTTGTCTGCTGACTTTGATCGATAAGTTATTGAGTGGTGGCCTCCGCGTCCTCTGCCTCTTCCTTGAAACTGACTCTCTTGATGATGATTTTGCTGTTGGTTCCCACGATCATTGTTGTTTCTAACTCCTCTATATCGACCTCTACCTCTTCCTCGTCCTATATCGGCTCTACTAGGTATGAACTGATTTTCTGATAAGGTCTTCAATGCTTGTTCTTCCTTTTCTTGTTGGTTAATTTTTTGTTCATGAACCAACAAGGAACTTTGCAATTCATCAATTGAAAGTTCATCAACATCATTAGCTTCTTCTATCGAACAGACAACAAAATTAAATTTTGGTGTCAAAGATCGAAGAATCTTCTCAACAACGGTGACATCTGTTGTCTTGTCTCCATGAATTCGCATCTTGTTAACAATAGCCATCATTCTTGAAAAGTAGTCCGTAATAGTCTCTCCTGATTTCATTCGAAGTAATTCGAACTCCGAACGAAGTGCTTGAAGCTGCTGCCTCTTTGTTCTTGTTGTACCTTGGTATTTCTTCTTCATGGAATCCCAAATATGTTTTGCGGTGTCCTTGCAAAGAATGGTTTCCAAAATTGTGCGATCAATAGCTTGGAAGAGATAATTTTTGCTTTAAGATCCTTTAACTTCAGCCCTTCAAGCTCTGTCTTTTGCGCATCTGTCACCGTAACACCCGCTGCTGGTTCTGCTACTCCAGAAACAACAACCGTCCAATATTCTTTGGACCTCAAGAAGTTCTCCATGAGCATGCTCCAATGGTCATAGTGACCATCAAAGCGTGGAATAGCTGCTTGCACAAAGCTATTTTCTGAAGCCATGGTTGAGAAAGAAAAAAAAAAAAAAAAGGAAAAAGAAACTACAAATTTTCTTGGTTCTCTCCCTCACAGTTCACAGTATTTTTTTTCTCACTGTGAAATCCCTCTCACGTAACCAGCTCTTGATACCATTGTTAGCGCAACATCGGGGGAGGGTCGAATTGTTGAGAAAATTTAATAATTTGCACGTTTGGGTTGTCCTAGTATTTAGGAGTGTCAGTAAGTTTGTTTCAGTTTACCTAGTAGGTTTGTTTCAGTTTACCTAGTCATTAGGAGTTTATTTTGAACGTGTTAGATAGTGCCTATTTTCATGGTACTTTCAGTTATGTATTTGCCTATTTGTAGGCTGTCAGTTTATGAATGAAATAAGCCAGAAAACCATATTCTGTCTCCTACTGTTATCAGTGGTATCAGAGCCTTTGGTTCAAGAAAAAGGGACCGGCTAAAACTTGTAGTTGAAAGTCAACGGATACATGTAGTTGAAGAGAATCAACGGATACATGTAGTTGAAGTCAACGGATACAAGTGTATGTGGAAGAGGAGCTTCCACATGAGGGGGAGCATTGTGTAAGACTCACACTTGAGGGGGAGTGTTGAGAATCAAGTGTGAGTGTGGATAATAGTCCCACATTGGAAATGTGTGTGGTGACTTGAGCATATATAAGTGGGAGAACCCACTCACCTATCACCTTAAGGTTTTAGGTGGAGAAGTGGTGTCTCTCCCACAAAGGTGTGTTGCTCAAAGGAATGTCCCGTGATTATAAACAATGCTCCCGAGCTCGACCCTCCCCCGATGTTGCGCTAACATAAGATACATATGATAAAAAAAATAAATTAAACATGAATTAAATCATTCTCTAACGAAAATCAATTGAATTTGTAAAATTTGATAGTAATTGGTAAAGGAATTATGAGGAAAAAAAGAAAGTAAAAGTTGAGAGAAAAATAATTAAGAAAAAAAGTTTGATTCTTGTAAGAGAAAATTGAAAGTGATGAGATAATTAAAGTTGAGAAAGGAAGAATTAAGGTAGAGGAAGATTGATTCATATAGTAGAAATATGAATAGTCATGAGATTAACTAGCCATATCCATAACGTATCGGAGACGGGTAACTAGAATATCGCGTATCAGGGGCAGGCACTTTAAAAAAAAAAAAAAAGGAATATCCTTTGGGGGAGGCACTTTGTAACACATTGAGAGATGAACCATAACTAAGAGCTTTGAGCAAAACAACACATAAATTAAATGGGAAAACCAGTAGAAGCAGCAGCATGCTTCTCCTGCATCAACTTCTTTTGAACCCTGCCTTCCTCAGCAAGGCTTCTCTCAGAAAACATTAACTTGAACATACAAAAATATTTAAAATCCAACATTGTACATGTGTATGAAAAACCAAGCTGAAGCTAAATTGAAACATATTTAAGTATAGAGTGATCAAACTAAGAAATTCCAATCAATGAATCTTTTTCTACTCATGCATTACAGAAAGCAGCGATCTCAGAAAAAACTAAAGCACAATTTAAGCATAGTGGCATAGATACTTCAAGTAGAATGTAATGAAATTCAAACAAAGATTTATCAAACTTCACAAATATAACCTATTTATACAAATAATCTGAGGCAATTGAGTAAAGGCAAAAAATCATTCTTACAATTGAAACTCAAATAAAAATTATACCAATTTGCATACATAAATGAACCAAGAGAGTAAGCCTTCAAAATAATATTGATAAAGCAAAAATTCTTATCATCAAACTGTTTCTTAATTCCGCATAAGCTTGATAATAACAAAGACATGGGCATTTGACAAGCCACTTTGTGTACAAGGTAAAATTCAACTGGCCATAATCATATCGCTTCCGAGTCGTGAAAACAAGAAGAAAAGTTACTATATATTCCTCCATTTGAAAGAAATCTTTTTTTATCCAACAATATCTTGCCATGAGATTTTGTCGTAACACCAATCTCATCAATAGTCCCGGTACTTATATCAAACCAAGCTAGTTTGTTGTCTTTTCTTTCTGATCAATATATTTCCCTTTTTCCCTATTCCAATCGGAATGTTAAGACAAGATAAAGGCCCAACAATAAAGAGTTTAATCCATGATTCTTTTACACCCACTTCACCCAAAATTGAAATATGAAATGTATTTGCCTCCTCAAAATTTACTATAAAAGCAACAGATCCATTTAATACCGTCAAAATTCTCTTCCTCGTCCACTTGGTCGAATTAAAAACAAAAACATCATCTATGTAAGAGGGCATGAGAGTTGTAATGAAATATTCTTTGTTGAAGTCAAATGACTCCAAATATGTATATGTTTTCGTTTTTTCCCACCAATGAGACACTCCATCCACATACACTTCTTCACCGCATATATACGAGTCAGGAAAAGAGCTATGAATTTTCCTCCAAGAGTTATTGTTTAGGCTGAATATTTCCCAGAAGGAAGTAATCCCGTGATTACTTCTAGGAAAACAATGGGTGCGCCTAATCATCTTATAGTCATCTTTAACATGATCATAACCAACTTGATATTGATCCGACCAAACGTTGGAATATCTATAAGATTCAGCATAAATAATCTTGAATTCCGTGGTAGTCGGTTTCCATGCGATAAATTTTCGATCGTCACCAATCTAATGATATTGGAGAAAAAGAGTGCCGCTAAAACTAATCGGACCCAAAATGTCAAAAAAATAGTTGTTTCTCCTCTCTCTCAGAGAAAGCTTTGGCCAATCTAATTTAACCATATTCTCAAATCTCTCACCGGAAAGAGAATACAATGCATTTTCGCCTTTCAGATGTAGGAGAAGAGACATATCATCATAGAAAGAATGATCCTTGGATAAGAAGTAGTTGCGGTACATAGTCATGAAGCTAGGGCTATCAAATAATAGAGACCATGGTTTGCATACACATTCGAATAGCTTTAAAGATTTGAGAGAAAGTTTGGAAAGAATAGAGAAGATAATATCATCAGGTATATGGTTGCTCACCTGAACATTTGAATCAGTCAGTGTTATATCCATCTCCACCGCGAAATAGCACCGTCGCCGTAAAGGAACAAGAGAGTGGCGCTGCACACTTCAAGGCAGGTTTCTAAATAAATTTGTTAGGTATTTGAAATTTATATACACCCAAAATATGATTCAATGCAATGCCCGGAAGGTTTCAAGAGAAAAAGGTTTAGGGCTATGCAGTATAAAAAACAACAAAGTAACCACGTCACAATCATAATAGAGTTATTTATTATAAAACTTAAATACTTTTTAATAATTTATGTGTTTTTATTTTTGGGTCTTTTACCTTTTATTTTGGCTTTATGCACTCAAGTTTTTAAGAGAAAATTGGGATTGAATTGATCTTGGGAGAGAAGGGTTGGATTTTAGGAGGGGGTTTTGGGAGAGGAAGAGTTCTGGTTTCGTTTGCTGCAAAAGAAAAAATGAAAGTTGTTCGTGAATGGTGGTGGAGGGAAGTAAAATGGTTAGATTAATAGACAATGTAGCGACGTGGATAGCACATCGCTATTTTCTACGTGAGATACACGTCGCAACATGGCAACGGTAACATTCATCAATGCTTCTACCTGCAAAGCTGCCACTGTGTCACATCAGTGGAACGTTGTTTTTTATTTCTAAATGTAGCGGCGTGATACTAACGTCACAACCAAATTTTTCAAAAATTTGAATATTCCCCCCATTTGAACGTTACGGCTTTTAATGAATTAATTTATGCATTTAATGTAGCGACGTGTATCCCACGTCGCAACTATTTTTCACATTACCCCATGTCTGACTTCTAATCATTTTAAGGCTGTAAAGTGGTTTAATATTAAAATACAGGTTGCGATGTTAGACTCACGTCGCAACAAGCATTTTGGAGCCACGTGTTTTTCACGTCGCTAATTATGTCGCTGGGGAGGAGTTTTTTTTAGTGCTTTATTTACCAACATTTTACTTTTTATTAATCAATTTTATTTACTATTAAAATTACTTTTTATTAATCAACTTCACCATTTCATTAACTAACTTTTACTTTTCATTAACCAATTATGTTTTACTACTAAATTATTTTTAATATTTAGAAGTGATTAACCAACTTTATCACTTCATTAATCAACTTTTTATATTTCATTATTCAACTTTGTTTTACCATTAAAAGTCGCTATTCACGAGTTATGTTCATAAATATATTATTTACTTTTAAAAATATATTGTTTACTGTATAAATACGGTAAACACTGCATACGATAGGATGTAAGTATTGGTGTCAAAATGGGGTGTTAAGATAGCATTATTGTTTCTTTTTTAAGTAAATAATTTGTCTCTCATTTATACCAACCATCTTAAATTCAAATGAACTTAAAAAACATATGATTAATTAATTAATATAATAATTAGAATTACATTTAATACAAGTGATATGATATTTAAAAGTGAAAATTTTATAAATAATTTTTTGGAACCAAAATAACTTTAAAAAATTAAGATTATTTGATAATTGTTTGTGTGTTTATTTAATTATTGTTTGAGTAATAATTATTTGATTGTGTGGTAATATGTTACTTAGCTAATTAATAAATGGTAAATTTTATTAGAATTAGCTATTGGGCTTAACGGGAATTAGAAATGAGAATAGTGAATGGGTTAAGCCCATTGAAATAATGAGAGTTAGAAGAGAATTTTATGAGTTAACCTAAATTAGATAGAAAGATAGAAAAAAAGAGTAGAAGAGAGAAGAGAAGAGGATTGTAGATTTCTTGAAGTTAGAAGGAGAAATTCAAGAGGTAAGGGTTTGAATCCAAGTTCTTATAGTCACATGATTGGGTAATGTGAGTTTGTGTAATCTTTCATCTCTTCATTTCATAGTTTTGGAAAAATGTTAGGGTTATGATAAAACAATGAGATTTTATGATTTGTTCATGTTTAATGTGTTGTATGAATGACCCATGGTTAGAAACATGATTAGGAATATCATATGTGTGCCAATTTTGCTTTCAATTGATGTATGGATTGTGTTTGGGATAATGGGTGTTGTATGAGGGGAATAGGGAAAAAATAGTGATTTTCTGAGTTTTACGCAGCATAGGTCAACCTACACAGAGGCATGAGTCGACCTGAGCAGCTTAAAACAGCAGAAAATCCATTTTCCTTCAGCATGTGTCGACCTGTAGATGCTTTGCGTCGACCTATAACATGCCTTGCATCGACACATGAGTCGACGAGCGCTTACCCGAGAGGGATGGGAAACAGCCATGCGTCGACCTATGATTTCCTTGCGTCGACCTACAGACTTCCATTTTTGGCAGATTTTTGTAAAGACCATAACTTTTGATCCGTAACTCCGTTTTATGCGTCGTTCGAAGAGTTAGGAAGCTAATAGATTTTCTATATGATAGAGTAGGGTTGATTGGCATTTGTTTAATTTAATTATTATATTAATTGAAAATAACATGTAATTATATGTGTATGTTATGGATGAATCTTGTATGATTAATGTTCATGGATGCCTTATGAGATGTTAATGTCATGAACTATGTGATTGATTGATAAATGCTAATTGATGTGTGATATTGGATTGAATGTCATGTTGTGTAATGTTGTGCAAAGTTGTAAAGATTTGATTATGTAGTTTAAGAGATAGAGAGATCGTCTTAAATGCACGAGTCTTGTTTTGTTGCACACGTACACAAGCATGAGTCTTTGAAAGTGGCAATGTTGGGTAATCTCACAAAGGTTATTTACTTGTCCAAAACCTAACGAGTATGGGGTTTGAAAGCTTAACGAGTATGGGGCTTTGAGGTGGTTATCTAGTCTTGAGAGAATGACAATCGGCATGACCGAAAATGATAACAGAGGGATCCACATGCATATCGCATAGAGTCACACTTGAGTCGCACGTGTCGGTGTGAAATGTTGTTATGTGTGATTATGTGGTATGAATGTGTGGATGTGAATTTGATTGATATGCATGTATGTGGAATGATGAATCATTTTATATAAATTAGAGAATGTGATGAGAATGAGATATTTGTGATTGATACATATTTGACGTGAAATGTGAAATGTATGTATATGTATGAGTGATATATGTGTATATATGTAAATCGTCAATATATGAGGTTGTGAATTTGATTGCAATGCTTAATGGTATGGAACATGTTAACTTTATATCGGCGATAGATGTATGTTTTGAGAAGAATAAAGAATTGTGAAATGTATGCTTAATTATGTTGCATTTTCCATTATTATGTTTTCTATAAGAATTTGAATTCTCACCCTTCTGTTTGAATGTTATCCTACGCTGATAACGTGCAGGTTCCGACGAGTAGTAGCTTATTCGAGGATTTAGTCGAGGAGTTCCTGAGTTTTGTTATTGGATTAGGTAGCGAGTCATATGCTCTGATCATGTAACACTTAGTGTGAATTTTCTTTAGACTTATGCTTATGTTTGAATATTGCTATTTCTTATGTTTTGTGGAATATTCGGATGTATTTTGTTTGAGATCTCGGATATGTTGTTTAAGGCTATGTGGTCAAGTTTATGGATTTAAATGTTAATTTGAATTTGGTAGATGAATATAGTATGGGATATATTCATTGAAATTTTATGTTTTTTTTTTACATTTAATAATTTGATGAGCAACTTAATACTCTAAGTTGAATGATACCAAACATCTACCATTTTTATAATTTTTTTTATATTTTATTATTTTAAAATGAATTTTATATTCAGAGTATCAATATCTAACAAAATTATCTAGTACAAAAATAATGTTGATCTCTCTTTTCTTCAGTTAGCCAAGGGCTTTCTACATTGTAAGATTGAGTACCCCTTGTTCTGGTACCTTGGCTAACTAGTTAGAGGCAATCTCAAGTTGGAAATCTACTTAAGAACCTCTATTGAATTTGGTCTAGAAGAGACTTTTACACCATGCTAAAGTAGGATTAGTTCATTCTTGCAAGTTTCATCTTTCTGAAATCACTAACTTGAATGCTTAAGTGTTAACTTTGCAAGTACATCTGTCTCCATCTATAAAAAACTCTCATCACCGTACTAGGGAAATTCTACAATGTTCTTTACTATATCACGAAATTTCCTATTCTATATTAGAATATAACCAAGCTCAGCCCAACTAACATCCCTTATACACCCTATGCACGAGTAAGAAAAATAAACACATTTGTCAAAAGAAGAACTTATCTTGTCTCACTTCTCACAACAATTTTTACAAATTCAAAATATAAAGAAAAAAAAGAACATTGCCTAGGCGTTTCAAGCCTTAAGAGATGGGTAGACGGGCGTGGAAAATTATTTGCGGTTCAATGCAAATAAGAAAAAGAAAGAAACTTAAAAAGAAGCCAAAACCACTTCCTAAGAAAAGCCACTCCTAAGAGACCCTTAAGTAAAGTGGACGATAATTCACAGCAAAATAATTTGATGAACAACTTAATACTCTAAGTTGAATGATACCCCGTCAAAAAAATTTGAATGATACCAGATATCTACCATTTTATATCATTTTATGTTTTTTTTTACATTTAATAATTTGACGAGCAACTCAATACTCTAAGTTGAATGATACCAAACATCTACCATTTATATATATTTTTTTTTACATTTTATTACTTTAAAATGAATTTCATATTCAAAGTATCAATATCTAACAAAATTATCTAGTACCAAAATAATGTTGATCTCTCTTTTTTCAGTTGGCTGAAGGCTTTCTGCATTGTAAGATTGAGTACCCCCCGTTCTGGTACCTTGGCTAACTAGTTAGAGGCAATCCCTAGTTGAAAATCCACTTGAGAACCTCTTGTTGAATTTGGTCTAGAAGAGACTTAACTCTTGGTCCCATAGGTATGTTAGCTTTGGGAGGAGAGTTATTCTCTTAATTTTTGTGCTTAAGCTACACTAGACCAAATTCAAAGAGGAGAATCCACATGCCCCAAGAGTAGGTTTAATGAACATAACTTTGAGAAAGCATACATGCTTTTATTCCGATGACTTGTCTTCTCTACATATTTTTTTTAGGATTTTATGCCTTCTTTTTGAGAAACTTCATGGAGAAGATTAACACATCAAAAATTCATTTCAACATACAAATTTTTTGATGCATCACAACATATGAAGAATCAGTTGAAGGAACATCTAGAAATTCATGCAAAGATTTATGTAGAGATTTATTCAAAGCTTTGTCCAAAATTTCATCAAAGGAATCACATGAAGTATCTTCAAGGAGATCAACTAAAAAATCAGAGGAAGAAAATCACATTGTCTCAAAGCTACAAAGAAAGAAATAATAAGATAATACCTCTGACCTATAAGCAAATGTTTAAATTAAGTGTCAAACTTCGTAAAAAAAATTAGAAATTAGAAAGAAATATCGTTGACTTCAAAGATCACATTAAATTCATTGTAAATAACAATAAAATTCTTGAAAATGAATTAAATTATATTACAAGTCAATTGTTAATGTGAAACATGTAATTCGTTAAAAAATGACGTTAGTAATTTACAAGAAACCCTAGATAAATTCATTAAGAATAAAGAAATTTTGGATTTAATTTTATCTAGTCATGTCATGATAAGAAGAAATACAGTCATCCCATTTATAATTGTGATCATTGTCATAAGCATGATTATCTAGAACCATTCTACTTTTCTACAATGCATAATTTAAGATGGACTAAAGGGGATAGCTCAAGAACTCTTAAATTCATTAACGCAAGAGGACCCAAAAATATTTGAGTAACAAAACTAAAAATTTGATTTATTTTACAAGTATACTTTGTAGCTTCAAGAGCCTAAGATATTAGTTCAGGCTGTGCAAAGCACAAGTTTGAAGGCTCCATAAAAAAAATTATTTTGATGATCTTAAAGGTCAAGAATATCTTTGGAAAGTATTTTTTGGTGAAAAAATATTTAAACATTTCCCTAGAGAATGAATAATGTTTTGGATCTCCTCTCGCATCAAGCTATTTAGAGATATAACCCTCCTTTTGTTTTATACATTCACTTCAATATGGGAGAATTACAAAATTCTTTAAATTTTTAAGGTAATATACTTAATAGAAAAAAATTTGGAAAACTCTAGTTAATTCTCTAACAAGTGATTAATTAATTTTTTAGTCCATTTAATTTATTTCGAGTAATCATACATTATAAGAAATAATGTGCTTAAGGAAAGGGGTGCAGGTGCAAAGCTTATAAAAAGGGGGTGCAGCAAGAAGGGCAAGGCAATTGCAAATCCAATTGCGAATTATCGTGTCCAAGATTTTGAAACGATCCTCCGTCTCACGCTACTCTTTCAACCGAACTCACTGTTCTTTGAAGCTTTCACTCGGCTGAATTCGTAATGCGAAATCTTGTGTAAACCCCCAAACAAACCTTAAAGTTTTTCCCAATGAAACCCCTAAAGATTCTCAATCCAATTTACTAGTACACAAACCTAAATTGGATGTTATCAACACAAATCTAGATGACACTTAAATAAAAAATGATTATGTGTAGTTTGTTTGTGTGTATGCATAGATGTGAGGCTGAAGATGAAGATAAATCTGTATATTTATGGTTTCATCAAGTTTCAAATGATTCATGTATGAAGTATTTATATGTGTGCAAGTTGGAGGCAAAATGAGAACCTATGAGTTTGAAAAAGAATATGCTATTTTTCAAAGAAAACGCAACATATGTCGACACATATAAGTCACGTGTCGACTAATGTTGATGCATGTGTTGAACTATTCAATGTTATGTGTCGATACATATAAACAAAAGCTACATGCTTTAAAAATGAGTAACATGTGTCTATTCATTCATCGTATGTGTCAACACATAAATGAAAATTTTCTACTATGTATCGACGCGTAGAAATAGAGGCTACAGGCTTTAAAAAAAATCATAACACGTTAGTGTCGACACATGGACCTGTTTTTCATAAAAAAATTCACTTTTGATGCATGAAAACCTATTTTCGAAGCATAGAAGCTGTTTTAAATGCACAAAATCTTTTTTAAATTCATTCTAAGTTTTCTAATGCAAAGGTGCACATAAAGACTCTGAGATACCGTCTAATATACATAAACGTTAAAATTATCCTAGTTGTGACATCATGCAAAACATCTAATAAAAAAGTGTACCCACACAAGTAACCCTCTCTAACCATACTCCGCTAAATCTTCTTAAAAGTTGTTGATGAACTCAAAGATTTGTTCTCCTTTACAAACAAATTGCAAGATTTGGATGAGTATAGTAAATGTTTCGGTTGATGAGACATTCTTATCCATGAGAATTTTGAGAATCAAAATGTTATAATTTAGTATGAAATGCAACTATGACTGTTGAAAAATTATATTGATTGAAGTTCTTTAGACATAAATAAGAGTGATTTTGAAACAATAATATAAAAAAATTGAAACAAAAAGAATTTTCAAAGTTATAGTAAATATAATTTGGTTGGCGATTGTTTGAAATATGTGGCTTTTAAGGAACGACATACTTTTTAGAAATGAAGATTGGAACGTTTTAGATGTGATTTGGAACGTTAATGCTTTGATTTGGAGATGATCTTTCATCGGAAATATTACTCATCTCAATTGTAACTTTTACAAATTTTGCAAATATCCTTTGTTTTATTTATACTAGATCGCTGACCCGTGCTTCGCCCGGATATATTAGAAATAAAATTATATTTTTTTTAGTAGTTGATATTTTATATTTTATTTGCATATAAAATAAGATCATTTAAATTATATTTGTAAGTATACTATTAATTTTTTAATGTGAAAGCATATAAAATTATCTTATATGTCATTAAGATTATGGATGTAATTATACTATTAATTTGTTAATATGAAAGACAATAAATTAGAAAAAATTTACGATGATAATTTAAAATGTATAAATGTAAAGAAATAAATATTAATTAACTAAAAAATAGTATTTAATACTTCTTTGTAAACTACATTTAATATTGTATTAATATCTATCTTCACAATCATCATTAGCCACCAATATATTCAACTCTTCCATAGAAATAACCCTTGATATGACAACATATAGTTGTACATGAGATAATTCTTGATATGACAATATATATAGTTGATATACCCAACATGTTTTAGTGATTGTCTTTGACTTTTATTAATAATCGCACAAATGAAACAACCAAAAGAAATTTGTGTCTTTGAAATTTGAAAGGAATTCTTTTATCAGAAGGATAATATAAAATAATTAATTAAAAATATAAATTTTAAAGTTGTTACTCAAGTTTGTTTGTCTCTTGGAAGTCATCATATTGTCATATATGTAGATTCTTTTACATTTATGTAGACACAATGAATCCTCTCATTCTATCCATCCTATCCTTCAACCGAAACACATGTAATTGTTTAGAGAATTAAATAAAATGATAAATAGAATAAGAGAAATAAAATGTTAGAAAGAGATAAAGACATAAATGTGAAGGAGAGGGTTGGAGAAAAAATATTAAAGGAGAGGATTCAAACCCATATATAGATGTAGATTTGTATTTTTATTATTAAAACGATTGATTACACTTCAAGACATGTGATATGTATAAGACCATGAACCAAGACATACGAAAAAATTTATACACAAATATTAATTACACCGTTTATGTAAAACATCATAAAAGAATAAATTATACATCTTTTATATCTAACATAATAGTGTACATAATCTTCTGTCCAAATATACACTTTTGTCCATAATCTTATGTCCAAATATAATACATGTTTCTTCAATATACACTTTATATGATTTGATCTATAAGATGAAAGAGGAAAAAGACATAATGATAGCACAAAAATTCGAGAAATTGTTATACTTATTCTATAATACTTAAATGTCTGCAGAACTAAAACATTACACCCATAAAATAATAAACTAACTAAATTATATTAATAAAATAGAACGTTTATTCATGCATATATTAGAGTTAAAGACCTTTACTTATGTGGCTACATGAACGATCATTTCATAGAACTCCCAAGCAAGCAACAATGATGCAACACAAATTTAAGATCTTCTCCTGATTCAGATCATCCAATAAAAGACAATTAGATAGAAAGTTCAATAGTAGACAAAATGAAGTTGTATCAATATAAAAGAGAATTGAAATATTTATAATATAATAATTTAAGTCTCTATTCTGCCACAAAAACTAATGGTAAGAAATATAAGTTAAGAGAAACTAAAATTTTTACAATACAAAATTGAAGAGCACAACCAACAATTTATATGTAGAACACTTTGATAATGCAATATAAAAAATATATATACACAATGATAATTGACAGAATAATAACGAATAATGACTAATTAAATTATTAATTAAAATGTATATTAATAGAATAAATAAGTAATTATAATCACAATAATGAAAGAATATGGGTTACAAAATATTAAAAAATGTAATTCATAGGTTAAGAATATGAGTTACACAATATATTTATTTATTGTGTTAAAAGCTTGCAGTAATAATCTAATAAACTACAACAAAATAATAATAATAATAATAATAATAATAATAATAATAATAATAATAATAATAATAATAATAATAATAATAATAATAATAATAATAATAATAATAATAATAATAATAGTTTGAGCTATGTATTCTTCCTCTATAAATTATAAAATTAACAATGTTTTAATAAATACATTTGTACTATGATAAATTATGAATATAATTTTTTATTTTAATAATAAACTATAAAATTAAATTTATTAAATTAAAAAATATTCAAGTAGATAATTGAAATTAATAAAATTTTAAATTAATAGTTTAATAATATTTAAAAGTACAATGGTAGATTTTAATAAAATCTTGTACTAATAATCTAATAAATTTTAATAAAATTTAATTTAATATATTAGCAATGTGGTTTTTCTTTATAAATTATAAAATTAAAAATGTTTTGATAAATGAATTTGTACTATGATAAACTATGAATTGAATTTTTGAAATATATATTTAAATATAAAATTATATTTATTAAATGATAAAAAAATTCATATAAGTCATTATTAACTCATTTATTATGTAAAGTTCAGGAAATTAATAATTTATTAATCTTTTTATTATATAACTTCTATGAATTAAAGGTATTGTAAAGTTTTTTAAATGAATTTATATTTAATATATTTAATATATTTTTTTATTACTTCTCTATTATACATTATTTATATAAAGGATCGTATCACATAAATTTATGAGTATAAAAATGTGACTACTAAAACTATATTAACTTTAATATTTAATTTAATATTTTAATGTATTATTTAAATTTAAATCTGAAATGTAGAAGAGAGATAATTAATTAGATTTTACATTAATAATTTAATAATATTTAAAAATACAATCGTAGATTTTAATATAATCTTGTACTAATAATCTAATAAATTTTAGTAAAAATAAATTTTTTATCTTGGCATATATGATTTTTCTTTATAATTTATATTATTCAAAATCTTATCACATAAATTTATGAGCCTAAAAATGTGACTACTGAAACTATATTAAATTTAATATTAAATTTATAATTTAAAATTTTAATGTATTATTTAAATTTAAATATGAAATATAAAAGAGAGAGATTTAATAAAATTTTACATTAATTATTATTATTGTAATTGAGTGATGGAGTAGTTATGGAATATGAACAAAATATTTAAAATTTGGTGCAACAAAAAATAAAAATTATTATTCATATAAAATTAATATTTGTATTAAACGATTATATTTAAAAAATCTTAATAATAATAATTTTTGTGTGATCCAAATCGTGAATATTTATAGAATAAATTTTAGTCCCGTATCAAAATTAATACTATGAAGTAAAGGAAAAATAATGACTTATAGGATTTTTATTTTTAATTTATTTTAATTAATATAATAATTTATTAATATTTTTAGTAGAATAACACTTAATAAATGTTGTAACTGGTATTTTTAATATTTAAATGTTTTTATTAAGAGGTTAAATGTAGTGCACTGACAGTGTAAAAAAGTTTTACATTGTCATCCAATACAAACAAATCTTTTTTCTATGTAATATAAATTTTTTAAAAATTAAAGTCTGATTTATCCTGATTCATGGTTGTGATTGGTTGACAGTGTAAAACTTTTTTCCACTGCCAGTGCATCAGCCATTTTCTCTTTTATTAATACAATTAATGAGTTATTGATTATAGTTTTTTTTAAAGAAAAATAATGGTTAAAGTTAAATTGAAAAATAACATAAAATATATATATTTAATTAAATTCAAAAAATATCTAAAGTGTTTATAATAAAATATGGGGAAAATAATGATTTATAGAATTTTATTTTTATTTTCTTTTGATTGTCATAATGATTTATTAAAAAAATTTAGTACAATAATACTAAATAAATATTGTACTTGATAATTTTCATATTCAAATATTGTAAAAAAATTCATTAAAATTTTATTATAAAAAAATTTGTGTACTCATTTATAAAACACGTAATTTTCTAAAAACGTATTTAAAATAGCATATCTTTTTTTATTTTTTTATTTTTGTCGAGTAGAAATTATAAACACATTTATTTTATTTGTAATGTTTATATATTATCATCAATATAGTATATCAATTACAATTTCTGTATTCATTAAAATTAAAAGAATTCTCATATTTGTGATTTTTATTTATTATTTAGAAAACTAAGTAATTTATAGTTTATGTAAAAAATTATATATTATTATTATTACTATTATTATTATTATTATTATTATTGTAGTAGTAGTTTGTTATATTATTATTATTATTATTATTATTGTTATTTTAATATTATTATTAGTTAGATATTACGTAGATTATTATTATTAACAATATTGATGGTTTAATTTTATTATTATTATATTATTATTTTTATTATTTATTTATTTATTTATTTTAATATAGAGTTTGTATAATTAGGGTTTGTATTTAGAATTATCATCGAATGACATGTGGCGATGATTGTTAGTAAGATGACATTTGGCGAGGATTATTATCAAGTTGACATGTGGCTAGGGTTGCCATCATGAATTCTTTACATTTATATTAGGGTTTGTATTTAGAATTATCATCGAATGACATGTGGCGATGATTGTTAGTAAGATGACATTTGGCGAGGATTATTATCAAGTTGACATGTGGCTAGGGTTGCCATCATGACTTCTTTACATTTATATTAAGTAGATTAAGTCGCAATTGGATTATAATTTCTTTGTTGTCAAACTTTTGTCTCGTTTTTTTGTAATCGAGATTGAGAATCCTTAATTCTCTTATTAATTTATCTAGCTTACAATAAAAATTTAAAAAAAAAAAGTGAGCATCAAAATATTAATAAAAAAAGAAATATATCAAATTTTTATTTGAAAGATCGAGAGAATTGGAAAAAATTAAGTGCTAAAAGAAACTTACTTTTCACAGACAACTAATGGAGTTGCTGTAAAACAACCATATGAAATTTCTATGCTACAAAAGATTATTTTGTTTACTATTGATAACTTCTATGGTTGTTGGGACAAATTAAAAGGATTTTCAAGAAAGATGAGAGAAGAAAAAGAGAAAAAAAGAAAAAACTTTTAACTAATTTTGTAAAGTTGTTATTGTTATATTTTGACCGAATGATGTATTCGATCTATCGAATACAACTGACTCCTATTACTCTTTGACTTGCTACTTTGAAACAGTCTAATACTAACTTTTAAAATATCGAATTACAACTTCAAACGGTGGTTACATGTGTAAAATTAAAGTTCATTAAAAAATTATATATATATATATATATATATATATATATATATATGTATATATATATATATGTATATATATATATATATATATGTATATATATATATATATATATATATATATATATATATATATATATATATATATATATATATATATATATATATATATATATATATATATATATATATATATATATATATATATATATATATATATATATATATATATATATATATATATGTTGTATTCAAGTTTTTTTTCTATCTCTGGCTTGTACAGTATATGGACAGTGAGAATATTCCACAAGAGTATAAATTTAGCAGGATCTTGAGAATGATGTATATTTTGAAACATTAAACGAATTTTTAAAATTTGAAGGATCAATGGCACAAGCCAAAGACTCCAGTTTTGTAATTAATTTTTTGTTAAATAGCATGTACATAATTTTCAGCATTCCATTACTTTTCAGTTACTTATGTTTTGTATTTGATACATAGTTAAGAAAGTGTTAATTGTCATTCATCAGCAGCTCAATAGAAATACCCCACTTAGAGACTTATTTGACCTAAAATACATGATCAGAGTTTTTTCTGCATTTCAAATTCTACCTTTTGTTTGTTCTCATCTGCTTTTATTTTATTAGTAATTTGGCTCACAAATTAAAAAACTAAAGCAAAACATTAAGCATAGTGGCATTCAAACAAAGATTATCAAGCTTCACAGATATAAGATCCTTAACATAAAACCTGAGACAATTGAGTAAAGGCAAAGATCTTTAACATAAAAACCATATCAATTACATAAGTGGACTAAGAGAGTACAAGGTAAAATTCATATAGGCCGCCCTTCAAAACAAGAAGATAATTTACTAAATATTCCTCCATTAGGAAGAAGGGTTTTTTTATCGTAATATATCATTACACGGTCTTCTGTTGTAACACCGGTCTCAATAATAGTCTCAGTACTTATATCAAACCAAGCTAGTTTGTTGTCGTTCTTTCTGATCAATATATCTCCCTTTTTCCCTATTCCAATCGGAGTCTTAAGAAAAGGCAAAGGCCCAATACTAAAAAGTTTAATCCATGATTCTTTTACACCAAGTTCACCCAAAATTACAATATCAAATGTATTTTTCTCTCCATAATTTGCTATAAAAGCAATAGATCCATTTAATACTGTCAGAATTTTCGGCGTTATCCTGTTGTTAATGTCCTCTAAGTAAGAGGGCACGAGTGTTGTAATGAAAGATTCTTTGCTAAAGTCAAACGACACCAAATATATATGTTTTTTCCTACTTTCCCACCAATGAGACACTCCATCCATGTACACTTCATTACAGCATCTGTATGGTGAGTAAGGATATTTATCACAAATTTTCCTCCAAGAGTTATTGTTTAGGCTAAATATCTCCCAGAAGGAAGGAATTCCGCCGTTACTTTCGGGAGGACAATGAATGAGTCTAATCATCTTATAGTCATCTTTAACATGATCATAACCAACTTGACAATAATTATACCTAATCTCTGGAAAATAACAATTAGAACTATCATAAATGATATTGAATTCCGTGGTAGTTGAGTTCCACGACATTATTTTGTGAGAGTTGTCATAATGTCCTAAACAAAGAGTGCTATTAAAACTAATTGGACCCAAAATGTCAAAAGAATAGTTGTTTGGCCAATCTAATTTAACTATTTTCTCAAATCTCTCACCGGAAAGAGAGTACAATGCATATTCATCTTGGTCGTCGTCTATCACGTGTAGGAAAAGAGATATACCATCATAAAAAGAATGATCCTTAGATACAAAATAGTTGCGGAACATAGTCATAAAATAAGAGTTATCCAATAATAAAGACCATGGTTTGCATACGCATTCGAATCGCTTCAAAGATTTGAAAGAAAGTTTGGAGAGAATAGAGAAGATAATATCATCAGGTATATAATTGCTAACCTCAACAATTGAATCAGACAATGTTATATCCATCTCTGCCACGAAGGAACAATAAAGCGGCGCTGCACACTGCAAGGAAGGTTTCTAATCAAATTGGTTTTGGTATTGCTACTTTCATGCTCATATTTATGGAGAAATTTTCTATACATTAAAACAAAATAATCTGTTTTCAATTTAATCGCCTAAACTAAATCTAAATAATTTTCAATTTTTTGAAGCAAATAATTGGTCTCTCGTTTATTCCAACAATTTTAAATTCAAGTGTACTATTGGAAAATATGATTAATAAATTATATATAAATTATAATAACATTTAATAACATTTAATATATAATATTCTGATATAACAAAAGAAATATATTATTATTAAAAATATTCAAATTTAAAAAGTAGTATGCTTCAATGTAAAATGCCTAAACCAAATCTAAATCTCACATAAATTAATGAAAAATATCCATCACGTACAAAATATCAACTCTTAAATGTAACTTTTTTATGAAATAATTTGTTTCTCATTTACTCCAATGGTTTAAAATCCAACTTTACTTTGTCTAAGGAAGGGACGACTCGAGAACACTTCTATATTGTAAAAAATGAGAACAATTAATGGATTAGATTATAATATCATTCAAAAACTAAAATTATCATATATTATTTAAAATCATTAATATAATCAAATATTAATCAAAATTACTGGTAAAATTAAAATATTCATATATTATTTTATATAAAAACAATTAATATGATTATTTGTCATTCAAAAGCATTTATATCTAAAATTTCTGTATCCACAAAAACTGTATGATTATTTATTAATTCTAAAATCTCATTTGTTGCCTATTGAAAAAATTATCATAACTAAATATTACAAATATATTTATAAATATGATTTTTCTGGTAGTTTAAATTAATATATAATTATATTAATATATACGTTTTAAATAAATCTAATATATTTATATAATAATAGAAGTAAATTTTTATAGATTGAAATATGATTATTTTAACAATAATGCATATTTATATAATTTTTTAAATGAAAAATGTCAACTATAAAATATATTATTAATTTAATTTGATAAATACTTGTGAATTTGAAAGGTGTCAATTTTTATTTAAAATTTAATATATAAATATGTATTATCATTGTATTAAAAAATTAAAACAATTATATATTAAATCGATAAAATATTCACAGACTAACATATATAAATTATTTTTAATGGATTACTATTATTTTCAAAACTAATTAAATATTTTATTTCTTAAGTTCCAAATATTAATAAGTTACATGGTGATGAATTAAAATATCTGATACTTTTGAAAATAATAATAATCTGTTAAAGATAATTTATTTCAATCTAAAAAAATTTACTTCTAATATAATATAAATATATTAGATTTATTTAAAACATAACGATTAATATAATTATATAATTATTTAAACTACTAGTAAAATTATATTAATAAACATATTTATTGTATTTAGTCATTATAATATATTCAATAGGCAATAAATATTGTTATATATTAACGTTTAGAATTAATAAATAATTATTTGTTTTTTTATACAAAAACTATAGATATAAATACTTTTGAATAGTATATAATCATACCAATTGTTTTTATACAAATATATTATATTAATATTTTAATTTCATTTATTATTCTTATTCATATATGATTATATTAACAATTTTGATTAATACATGATAATTTTAATTTTTGAATACAACGATAATAAATATTTGAATTTTATTAATTAAATTAAAAATATCATCTATAAATTATTTCTAATTAATTATTATTATTTTTAAAAAGTATCAAATATTTTGTTTCTTAAAATATAATATGAATTGATTTTGGTAATGATTATCAAAGAGGATTATAGAATGAGATTGCAATCTAATCCATTCATTTTACTGAATCAAAATTTAATGGTTAGGAACAATTGTTCTCATTTCTCACAATAATCAAGTGTTATCTGTAACGTCCGGAAATTTGATTATCCGCTTAATCTAGACGTTCAGAGTGTTTAGTGAAGTTTTCGTATTTTGAGATGATTTAGTCGGTATTAGTTCAGGATAGCGGATTGATATTTAATCAAGAGTTTTGATATTTTCAGCATTAGAAATATTATTGGAACAATATTTGAAGTTTTGGGAATTTTCTGAGTAATTAAGATTAGACCGGAAATATGATATATTGGTCCAATTTGGATTGCCGGTGTTATTTAAGAGCGTATTAGGAATTATTAAATTGAAGTCGGAAAATAATATTAAGAATAATATTATTTATAAGTCGGAATTATTACATTGATGGAATATTATTAAGTGACGTATTGGTTATTTTGGATTAATTATCTTATTGGGCCTAAGTTGGTTTGTGAAAAATAGTGTGAAGGCTAAGCCCAATTGCAAAGAATAAAATTAGGGTTTTAGAGATAGAAGAGGTGTGTTGTCATTTGAAGAGAAAGAGGCAAGTCTTGGAGAAGAGGAATGAGCTTGAAGATTTCCATTCATGGTACCAAATCGGAAGAGCAATTGGAGACCCATTGAGTTGTTTCAATTGATAAGGTAAGGGTGAGGTTCTCTTCCTATAATGGGGCTCATGAACAATTGTATGTGGGGAATTAGGTGTGTAGAGTTATTGCATTGATGTGTTTAATTGTTGCTGGAAAATTGAAAATCTATGAATTATGTAGTTTTTGCCGTTGCTTGTATGAGTTTGAGTAAATGCTGTGTGTTTCTATTGCTGTTGCTGCTATATTGAATCTGAAAAGACAATAAATTAGGAAAATGTGGTGACGGTGAGCCAACTGTGGGGACGGCGGCAGCTGGCATTCATATATGCTGCGACGCGGCGCACATATACTTCCAATCATCCTTATGCCACTTGCAATATATATAGACAAATTATAAACTAGAATAATATAGTATTAATTAATCAACAATAGTATTAAGTATTAGTAATGTAGTCAGTGACTCATTTTGGATAATGTGCTTCACGTTTTGGATTTTATTAAATAACAACATTAATTATATAATACAAAACAGTTCCGTTTGATCGAAATAGTCGAATTAAGTGGTATAATTAGTTGATCGGAATTTGATGAAAATTTATGTGGTAGCTAAGTTTAATTAGTACATTAACGTGGTGGTGTTATTTTGTTGAAATTGTGATATTAATCGGTCCATTAATTAATGATTGAATAATGTTCAATAAATTTAAATATAAATATTTGGTTTCTTGCTAATGAGTTGCAAAGACATGAGAGACACAACTACAATTGATAATTTAAAGAGATGGTTTATGTTTGTCTTTATAATTTAATAGTTGATTAAGTAAAGTAGTGAATTATGTGATTGAGCATTAGATGTTAGAAATAGAAATGAAATAGTGAATTGAATTCATATATTGAGACATTAATGAGTTGATTAAATTAGTAGTGAATTAATTTCAATTAGTCTATTTAATTGGAAAATACTTAGACTTAGATTAATTATTCGGTTGTCGGTAAATAACAGTATCTTGAGAATTTAACCGAATGAATCAAATAACCGGTTAAGAATAGACTTGTATCCGAACTAATCGGTTGAGTTAGGTTTTGTGACTTGGGAGTATAACCCAAAAATTCGTAAAGTCGTGAATATTAAAGATTTAGCCGGAAATTAGATAATTGGTAGTGACGCGTGATGTATCTGATTAATTAGAGAGTGTTAGGTGAATAATTTTGGTTAGTTGATAGTGTATTAGTGAGTTAATTAAAATAATAATTCATAGAGAATTATGAGGCTAATGTGAATTGACTTAATGTGTTGATTTGTGATGACGTGCCGACCATGATGATAATTGTGATTATCTTGTTTATATGAGAAGTTGTATAATTGCGATGATGTGTTGAAACATGACGATGTTTGTGATGATTGATAACACGTGATGTTGTATATATCTGTGATTATAATTTTGTGACTAAGTGAAGATGAATGATTAATTGTGACGTTGAATTACCTCTAATAATTGGTAATTATAAGGGACGTGGGCGTATGCCTAGTGATGATGTGTGATTGTGATGAGTATGTTGTGCATGTTTTTCTTTGTCGAGTCACGTTCATATGCATACTCTGTGACGGCCTGGATGGGCAAATTAATGACGAAGGCTTATGTCTTGTGCCTCAGATTCGGGCAATTGGTGACGGGGGCTGAAGCTCCGATTGGTACCACATGCATATACATGAGTCATGTCCCATGTGTCTTATGTGATTCGTAGTTTGTGATGTTTTGTGACTATATCGTGATTGTATTTCGTGACTTATTAAATGATGGAAGTATGTGAAGATGTGTATTGATGATTTTATGAATAGTATGATGATATCAATATTTGTGAATGCGATTAAGTGAATATGTCTGGTGTGACTTATATGTGATGTTTTGTGACTAGATGTATGACTTATATGCAGTGATGTTTGAGACTAAAATTGTAATTTATACTCGTGATGCATCATGATTTGACTTGCAAGTGAATGACTGATATGTTTATATATAATTGATGCGAATGTGAAGTAGTGTGACTTATGATGCGATGAGAAGTATGTGAGATTTGTGAATTAGTGAAAGTATGAAGTGTATGGCAATATTAATACTGGTGATGTGATAACTATATATGTCTGAATCCTAATATACAATTTATCATACGCTCACTTATATGATTTGATATCTCACCCTTTTCTCTTGTTCGCCGTTGCCTTTATATTGGTAACGTGCAGGTATTCAAGTATGAAGATTTAGTTACCGTTAATCGAGTCAGTTGTCGCTCTGATACGTAGCACTCGGGGGAACGATTTATGATGTTATGATGTTGTTGTTTATTGTTTTATCTTAGCTGAATAAGATGTTATTGATTTAAAGATTGAGAACTATGATTCCACCATGTTCTAATGAAAGAAGTTATTTTGTTTTGAAAAGTATTATATGCTGAGTATTTGTTGATTGATTAAAGAAAGTGCTATGTATCCGCTAAATGCGATGATGTGATTTATTGTTAAATGAATATGTGACGCCTCATTTGTTTGTCCAGAAATTTTTAAATACTCTGATATTTTCCGCATTATAATTGTCGGGTAGAAATGGGGTGTTACATTATCACTTGAATCGTCTCGTTTAAATATATATATATATATATATATAATTAACTAATTAATATAGTCACTATAATAACAACTACTTTTAGAGAATAATAATTTCCAGTCATTTTAAATCAAGCTTTACCTTTTCAACAATATAAATTTTTTTCTTGGGAGTGGGGAAAGCCGAAGCCTAGAACAAAATAAAACACTAAAAGAAACTCACCCGAGAAACATAAATCCTTGTAACATCTCTCTCGAGTAACTCAACAAGACCAATACGATATAGTTTAGTAATATGATAATTATAATATCATGCAGTGACTTAATTTTAGAAAATAATAATAACATTTAACCGTTTAATTTTTAAGTAAAAGAGAACTTCAATAAAATGAAAACCAAAAGAACAATAATACGGAGACCAAATCAAGACCCTTACGAAGAAGATGAAAATTTAAGTCTAAGTCTAGAAGCATCTAATTTGTCTAACAAGAAATCATTAGCAATGTTAACATGAATATTATTCTACCATGTTTGATGAGTTTCTAATAGTTTGCATATCTTCCTCATAGTTTTTTACTCATTTTCTGTGACTATAGTTCCCAAGGCTAAGAAATCCAACTTTTTTAAGGTGATTTTAGACACATCTCTTTATAAATTGATTGTTAAAGTTCGGCCTCAGATTAGAAATTGGGAGCGGTTATAGACAAGTTGATTAGTCTTAACCAATTAACCTTTCTTAAAGGGAGAATTTCGATTGATGGTGTTGTAGCTGTCAATAAGGTGATTTTAAAAGGAGTGTCTCATTTTCCAGTAGATTCTTTTTGTAGTTGGTTTTAAAATAGAAATAGCATGATATGTGTTGCTTATTTGTTTATTTATTTTGATACATTTTTCTTATCGTGCTTGAGTCATTTTTATTGTTATTGGTCTTCATTTATTTTATTTTTTGAACTGTTTGGACTTAAGACATGTTGAAGTTCTATTATGCGTTGTTAAAAAATATCTTTTGCCGGTGGGCTCTTTGGAAATGATTACAAAATTTATAAATTATGTAATAAACTAAATTGTAAAATAAAAAAAATTGGCGGGCCGGTCCGCCAACCCGCCAACAGGTTAGTAAACGGGGGGCTTACACAGAGCGAGCCTCCCCTTTGTCTCCTCTACCCATGCCAATACCCATTTAGTGAGTTTTTATCCTACTCGTAGGTAATTTTTACTCATTTTATCAGTCATTGTAATTCAGATATGATTAAAGCAAAAGTCAAACACTTCTAAAAATTCAACGGTTATGATTAATTGACCGTGTGAAATAATATATTTACATTTAATTGTTGATGCATATCAAATAAATTCTATAAAACTAGAAAAATACTCGTCCGACGTGTTTTTTACGAATATAATTATATGTTAAGTTTTAGTAAAATATAAAAATAATACGTTTAATTGATTATAAAAAGATAATATAATATATTATACAACTGACATAGTTCAAATTAAATACATAAATAATAGAAACTTAATTCAAAATCAAACATTTTAATTATAATATTTTTTATAGATTAATCTCCTTCCTTCCGTACCAACTAATCCACCCGAGAGGGTTACTACCCCACATAGCCGCATTACTGTCCCACGTAGCCTCCAAAAGTTGGTTCTAGGCACCTTCGAACTCAGAACCTCAAGGGGAGCAAACCCTTGAGACCGAAGCATCCTCCCACTAGGCCAACCCTCTCAGGTTATTTGAATTGTAATTGAATGAACTGTTGTAATTAATATTATTTGAGGAGCATGTGAATTTCAAATTCAAATATTTAATTAGAATTTCTTTTATATGCTAATATATATATATATATATATATATATATATATATATATATATATATATATATATATATATATATATATCATTTTAGAAAGGTGTCTAAAATGCCTTTTTTTTTCAATTAGTTTCACGATGCAATCCATTTAATGCATTATTTCTCATCTCCCAAAACCTAATAAATGTTTCATCAATGTCAAAGGTTAGACTTTGAAGGTAATGTCTTTCAAATTTTTGTATTTTCTATTTACTCTACATGTATAAATATGACCTATTTCTTCTCCAAATTTTCATGTCCGTCGAATCCTTCTCTCAGGTATTTCAATCTTTTGCAATGGCTGTTGCAAGACGTGACTTCGTTACTGAAATTACTTCGGCAAAAGAATCATAGGATGTTGTTGTTCAAGTGATTCGCTCATGGTTTGTGCCAGACATGAATTCAAAAAAAAAATATTATGCGATGGAAATGGTTCTAATGGATGAGAAGGTTGTTGCTGTAGTTTCATTTTTTTCTATGATATTGTCGCACTGTAATTGCCCTCACGTCTTCTTATTTTAGCTTAATTTTGGTTTAATTTCGTTAAATTATCAACTTTTTTGATAACTCTCTAGAAATCCTGTTATGGTTCTTGAGTGTTGTGCGACTGTTTCACACGGTGGACGTCAGGTTAGTTAGTAGTTTTATGAACATTTTTGAGACTGTTGAAACTTGATTCAAATATTTTGATGCTCATGTTTTTTTAAATGTTGTTGTGTGCTTCTAAACCCTATTTTGTTATATAAATTTTATTCTGCAGAATACGTGTTGCAGCAGCTGCAACTATGGTTTTAAATTGCGGTCCGCAACCGCAATTGCACCCGCAATATTGCGGATGCGGTTGCCTCCGCAACCGCATCGGACCGCAATTGCGGTGTGATTTTCAAATCTCGCCTCCGAATGTATTCAGAATCCCATCGAACAATTTTCATCATGTTTTTTTAAGTATTTTCATCAAAAATCAATATATTAGATTTCTAAAACTCAATTTACTTTTTATATAATGAAAAAACATAAAATTAAGTGTTTTTCAATATAAAATTTCAAATACTTCCTTTAAAAAATTCACGTCGCAACGGCCGCAATGCGCATCGCAACAAGCGCAGTGACCGCAATCGCAACATCCGCAACCGCAATTTAAAACCATGGCTGCAACAGCTTCTTCGATGGCACAGACTCCATCAATTAGAAGAATTACGTCAAAAGGGAGCTGGTTTACCATTGTTGCAAAAACATGTCATGGATTGTGTCAAATATATTTTCTTTTTTGTGATAATTTTGATGTGATCATCATAAATTATTGTAGGTCTACTTCTTATATCCTTAGCTGAGTTTCTCAATATTATCTAGTGCAGTGAGAAGTTTTGGAAGTGAAATCAAACAAATTAACTCCGTGACAACAAGTTAGCTGGATGCAATAATTTGAACGACAAGCTCAGAGTGATAGATGCGACTATAGAGTGAGACACTTAATTCATATGTTATTGAAAAATTACAGAAAACATCATATGTCAATGACAAGTAATTCAACCTTTTATCATGTCATGCTGATTTTCGATTTTATGTTTTCAACTGCTAGATATGGCTTATGCTCATTTCAATCATGTAGGTGTAAGATTGATAACATTGAAGAGTTGTTGTTATTAGTTGCTATGATATTAGAACTTCTGAATCACAGGGCAATTGATAGATCACAAGGCAATTGTATAAACACTACGCCAAATTTGGCTTTTAGCAGCACCCCTACGAAAGCGCTTTTAGGAAAAGCGCTGGCATAGGCTTCGCTAAAGACAAAATTAAAAAACACGCTAAAAAAGCGCTCTAATAGTGGGGGGGTATGAAAGCGCTTTTAAGAAGCGCTCTGGTAGGGGGGGTTATGAGAGCGCTTTTCAAAAGCGCTCTGGTAGGGGGGGGGGTACGAAAGCGCTTTACAAAAGCGCTCTGGTAGGTGGGGGGAACGTGGGGGGAACGAAAGCGCTTTTCAAAAGCGCTCTGGTAGGGGTGTTTAATGAGAGCGCTTTTTGTCAAAAGCGCTGGTATAGCCCAGGCTATGAGAGCGCTTTCCAGAAGCGCTTTAGTAGCCTTATTACTAAAATTAAAACCAAAAACACGCTTCTACTGTTTCTCACTTTCTCTCTTTCTTTTTCTCTCTGCACGCGAACCAGAAACCCCACCCCTCACCGTCGTCGGTCCTCCGTCAACCTTATCGGTCCTCCGTCAACCTTATCGGTCCTCCGTCCACCACCATCGCGCGAACTTCTTCTCCTCCGTCCACCACCATCGTTTCGTCTCCGTCTCTTCTCCTCTGGTAGCAACTTGCTTTGCGCCACCCAGGTATCACACTTCTCATAGCTTTTAACAAAACCCTAGATGTATCAATGTATCCTTGTGATTCTGAATTTGATGGAATGCTCTTTTCTTAAGGCCTTTGATATATATATATATATATATACATAATATTTCTGTTAGCAATTGCCTAGTTCCAGAAACGTGTGATTTTAGGTGATAGGGTTTGTTCCAGAAACTTCTAAGTGATAGGGTTTTGAGTTCTGTTGAACTGTGAAATGGTGGCTGTTGGATTGTTTGGGGTCTGCTTGTATGGTTTTCACAAAATATAAATTTAACCTCTTCTTATCTTTTGAGTTCTGTTCCATAGAGAGGCTCTTATTCTTAATTTGTGGTCTCCATTTATGTCCTTAGCCTCTTCTTATCTTAGTACAATTGAAATTGTGAGTCTCTTGTTATCTTAGTAGAATTGAAATTGTGAGTAAAGTTTCTTGACTGTTGTATAAGATAGTGGAGGAGGTGCAATATTTCTCTACCAATGATGATATATGTAGTGGATTTTGAGGCATGTCGGTATATACATACGTGTAAAGTTATATAACTAGCTAGTGGCATAACCGATGCCCATCATATATTTGGGCATAAAACTGAATATAAATTAAATGATATAAAAATGAATATATAATAGTATCAGTATGAACATAATTAAAAATGAAACATCTCATGAAACAGAGACCAGCACTAAAATCATACCATTCCCTCCATATGCCATAAAACTCACATTACAGACAGTTTTTCATTCATTAGAATTCACATGAAGTTATCCTACAATATTTCTTAATTTAGTGAAAAGGTAGTTACTACGAAGTTTCTAAGAAATAGCGCAGTTTCTAACTGTTACTACGAACTATTTGATGAATACATATCTGGAAGTTTGAGATGGACAATACTGCACCAAACAGTATTATGCATATATATAAACTATATAATATATAATATATATTATATATTATATACTTTTATTTATATATAATAACAACAACAATAACCCTAGCTAGTACATACATAGCTATATAGATTTTGGAATTTGATAAAATATATATTATATACTTTTATTTAACTGCATCATGAGCTATTCACCCATTCTTATTATAATCATACATTGAATTGAATTTCTTGTATAGGTCTGACTGGATTGATAACTTTGGATCTCTTTGGAGCTCGTATCATTGACTCTGGTACTACATATTTAGGAGTATGTACACACATCAAACTATTGTTGATTTCCTTTGTTCAATCGATTTTGTCTTGGTGGTTACTAACTTTGTGAATTTGCTATAGGGGTAACTTGTGTATAGTGAAAGTTTGATCGTTTCCCAGCCTAGTTCGACGTTTGGCGTTTTCTTGAGTTCGGTAACATCCGAGGTAAATTTCTTTCTCAAATTACTGGTATTATGATGAATTTGTCTGAAATTGTGTGATTATATATGTTACGTTTTATTGCTTCGGATTCATTCCGTTTATACTTTGCGTTTTGACAGAAACACATTAGTTTTATGTGTTTAGAGAGTTAATATGGGAGGTACTTACTAACTTTGTGAATTGAATTCGCCATAGGGGTTACTTGTGAAGAGTGGAAGTTTGACCGTTGTTGTTTAGCTTAATTAAGACATGGATAAGTTGCGACATCCGGCAGACTCACCACAATGGAGTAAAGTTGATACTGAATATCCTGAATTTGGAAAAGAAGCAAGAAACCTTCGGTTGTCATTGTCTACTGATGGAATGAACCCGCATGGTATTCAAAGTATCTCGCATAGCACATGGCCTGTGATTCTTATGATTTATAACTTACCTCCGTGGCTATGTATGAAGCGTAAGTACATGATGTTATCTATGCTAATTTCTGGGCCTAAACAACCAGGGAATGACATAGACGTATACTTGGCACCCTTAATCGAAGATTTAAAGTTTTTGTGGGAGAGAGGTGTGGAGGTTTACGATGGGTATAGGAAAGAAAGTTTCAACTTGAGGGCGATGTTGTTTGGAACAATTAATGATTTTCCAGCATACGGAAATCTATCCGGGTACAGCAACAAGGGTCAAAAGGCGTGTCCTGTTTGTGAAGATGAAACCGATACGACACGATTGGCGCTTTGTCAGAAGAATGTCTTTCTCGGCCATCGTAGATTCTTAAATTCTAATCATCACTACCGTGGGTGGAGAAAAGCATTCAATGGAGAGGCCGAACATCGTACAGCCCCGCCTTTTTTGTCAGGTGATCAAATTTTAGAAAAGGTGAAAGATGTGAGCACTCAGTTTGGCAAGCCTTTTGCACACTCAATTGTCAAGGGTGGGTGGAAGAAGAAGTCAATTTTCTTTGAACTTCCATATTGGAAGTCGTTGTACGTAAGACATTTCCTGGATGTTATGCATATTGAAAAAAATGTATTTGACAGCGTTATAGGTACGCTACTCAATATACAAGGAAAGTCTAAGGATGGCGTTAACATAAGGAATGACATGGTAAACATGGGGATGAGAACTGAATTGGGGCCCGTGACGAAAGGAAGACGAACATATCTGCCACCTGCTGTTTACACTCTATCTAGAAAGGAGAAGAAAACATTGTGTAAGTTCCTCAGTGAAGTAAAAGTTCCAGAAGGCTACTCTTCAGATATTAGAAGACTTGTGTCCATGAAAGACCTCAAGTTAAAGAGTTTGAAGACGCATGATTGCCATGTTATAATGGAACATTTTTTACCAATAGGTATACGTTCTATTCTGCCAGAAAAAGTAAGAAGCGCAATAACTAAGCTGTGTTTCTTCTTCAGGTCTATTTGCAGTAAGGTGGTCGATCCCGCGATCTTACCAACATTGCAAAATGAGATAGTTGTTACTTTATGTGATCTTGAAATGTATTTTCCTCCCTCGTTTTTTGACATAATGGTTCATCTAGTCGTTCATCTTGTGAAAGAGACACAACTGTGCGGACCAGCTTATATGAGATGGATGTACCCTGCTGAACGTTATATGAAAATATTAAAAGGGTACGTGAAAAACAGAAGTCGACCGGAGGGTTGTATTGCCGAGCGATACGTTGCTGAAGAAGCGGTTGAGTTTTGTACTGAATATCTGTCAAATGTTCAATCAATTGGACTCCCCAAATCTCATATTGTCGAAAAAAAAGAAGGAAAAAGGCTAATTGGAAATAAAGTTGTGACAGTATCAATGGTCGAACGGGATCAAGTGCACTTGTATGTTCTGCACAATGAGATTGAGGTTGAGCCGTTTGTTGAAATGCACAAAGTTGTTCTCCGAGATTTAAATCCAAATAGAAATGAGAACTGGATAGTACGAGAGCACAATCGAAGTTTCATACCGTGGTTTAGAGATCATATTTATTCAAAGTATCGTTCAGATCCTGCTTCAGTAACAGAAAGGTTGAGATGTTTAGCCTATGGTCCATCTGTAATTGAACTTTCTTATAGCGCATACGCAATTAATGGATACACATTTTATACCAAAGAACAGGATGATAAAAGTACTATGCAAAATAGTGGTGTTACCTTGGTAGCTGAAGCTATGCACATATCAAGTGCGAATGACTTAAATCCGAAATTTGCAAATTTGTCATATTTTGGGGTTATCGAGCGCATTTTGGTGTTTGATTACGCGAAGTTTCAGATTCCTGTATTTGGTTGCAAGTGGGTTGAAAATAATAGTGGCGTACGAATGGATAAGTCAGGATTTTTGCAAGTGGATCTCAATAGGGTAGGGTACAAAGATGAGCCTTTCATTCTAGCCTCTCAAGCTAAACAAGTGTTCTATGTCAATGATCCGACAAGTACGAAATGGTCTATAGTGCTTTTATCTAACAAAATAGTTGATGAAAAAATTGAAGATCAAGGTGATATTGGTGTTGGCATTGAATCTTGTACAAGAAACGATCAAAATGAGAATGAATCTTGTATTAGAAATGATCATAATGAGGGTATTTGGATCAATCCAACCGTCCGCATTGTTAAGAGACGCGTAGTACACAAACCTACCAAGAAAAGAAAGAGACGTTAGTGATAAAGGTAATAGTATACATAGTCCGACTAATTTGTTTTATTCAATTTGGTGCATATTCTCGTTTTGTACATAACTTTTGAACCATGTATCCGCTTGTTGACTTCTTTACATGTAACTATACTATTTTGACGATTCCGGAGCTGCTCATGCACTTATCTTTACATTTCGGGACTATTTTTTTATCGGTTTTGCTTCTGCCCGTAATCAAAAGTCGGGCTTAGGGTCTGAATTTCGGAAAACCGACTTTGTTTTTGAGTCCGTGGCGACGTTTTACCATAGCCATGTAAATTTCGTTCAATTCCGATAACTTTCTTTTTTTACGCTTATTTTGATTTGTACCGATTTCGTTTCCGATTTACTTGTACATGCATGGTTTGACTTCCATTTGACTTGTATAGATTGTTAGCTTATTAATAGTGTACTAATGTGCTTTAGTTTGTTTGATACAGGTTCAATGGCTTCAGATAGAGATGCTCCACCTGAAAACCCACCTGAAAACTTACAAGAAAACTCACAAGAAAGAGTTGCTTCGGATACAAATGCTCCACCTGATACTGAAGCAAAAGAGGTTGCACGAGGCATCACTATTATGAGGGATATCATACGACATAGAGACCAAGGATTAGTATACCGATTGGAATGGAATTCTGATAAACAACCAATTGGTCCTAATTCTGCAAAGTTGACAAGTTATATTGGTACACTTGTCCGTATGCATATTCCAGTCTCCATAGCTACCTGGAAATCGAAGACGAAAAATTTAGAATTGGAGGAGAAAAAACAAGCGATTTGGGAAGAGCTTTAGGTATATATCATATATGGTTAATTGTTGTTATTATCTTGACGATAAATTGTTTAAATTATTTATACTAACACACTATGCGTACGTTTTTTTGCAGAGGACTTTTGAGATACCAGATGAACGTAAAAGCTACATACTTAGTTTGGCCGGCAAGAGATATAGAGGGTGGAAAAGTTTTTTGACAAACACCTATCTTAAGGATAAAGATGGAAAATTTCTTGAAGATGCACCGGGACGGCCAACAAAGTATGCGACCTTCATTGATGAAGCAGATTGGGCTGAGTTTGTAAAGCAAAGAGATGAAGCTTTTCAGAAAAAGAGTGCCACGAATAGGGAGAGAGCATCCAAACCCGCGTATCCATACAAAAAAGGGCGTTTGGGATATGCACGCTTAGAGGATAAAATTGTAAGTAAATAGAAATTCGATTTAATTAATTGTCTACATGTGCATGTTTTAATTGACGATTTTATCGTTTGTGTCAATGCATAGTTGGAGGAGACTAAAAGTGAGGAAGCTTCACTTCCTGTACATGTGTTGTGGAAGGAAGCTCGTGTGGGCAAGAATCACGCTGTCGATCCCGATGTTCAGAGAGTTTATACTGAATGTGTAAGTATAATACTGTGTCTTTAATTAAATCAAATGTTTTTTAATATATAAATGACTTTTTATCTCCACTAATAATTATTTAAATGTAAATGAATTACAGGAGACCTTGTCGCAATCGGCATCCACCGGTGAGGAGAGCGTACTTAGTAGAGTACTAGATGCTCCCGAGTATCCCGGTCGGGTGAGGGGTAAGGGTCATGGTGTGACTCCAACCTCTTTTTATAAGAGTTCTAGGAGAAGATCAAATCTTACCAATGAAGAAGTGTTGCAAAAGTTGCAGGAATTGCAAGCACAGGTCTCTGAATTGCAAAGAGATAAAGATATGTATATGAGAGAAAAGTGCAACACTTCATCGGTGAGAGAAACTAGTGATAAGGCTAGTATCAACTATCAAAAGAAATTTCCCGAGGTAATTATAAGTTTTTTTCCTTACAAACTGTTCTATTTTATTAATGATAATGACTTTATATTTACTTTTGGTTTAGGGCATTTCATCTTGCCAACTATACTTATCGGAACCGAATTATCGACTAGTTGGCAAGGGAAAAGTGCACAACACTTCGGGAGATTTACTTCACCACAGACCGCTCCCGGATGGACACCTGAAAGTATCGGTGGATGTTGTATTAGATCGTGATGCGATTCTACCGGTACCTGACATGGTCTCAGAGACGACATTGCTGCGAGATGCAATATGATCGTTTGTTGCATGGCCCTCGGAGCTCATTACCATTAGTGATGAGGTAAATTGAAAACGATTATGAATCATTTAGTTTTCGAATGTCAATTCTAAACCGTTTATTAATTATGTTTTACATTTTATTTTTAGACTGCTCCTATAAAACCCGCAATTAAGGGTAAAGGGATTTTACAGGAGGAGGAGTCTGTTGCATCGCTAAAAGAGGTACATTTAAAGTGTTAATATATAATCTGAATCAAAATATGCATGATTTTATATTTTACCTAACTTATATGATTTTTAGGCATCCGCTCGGGAGTCACAACAAGTGACGCAGCAGGTTCGTAGCGTACCACCCAGTGGTCCTCCGAAGCAAGCGGCAAGAAAAGGCGGTGCTTTTGTGCCTCGATACCGGGCGACACTCGCAACAATGGTTGATATGTCCGATATGAAGGATGGTGCTTTACGGGAAATCGATATGGATGAAAGTGTCTTCGGTATTGAGTTCAAGTCACATATTACAATTGACGACTTGCAAGAGATTTTTGACCAGGATCAACTAGGCGTCAGTAATATGCAATCATACATCCGGTAATATTCACTCATCCGATATATTATTTAATTAGTCCCACAATATAATTTATTTACACTTTTCAATGAAAAGAATCTAATGTTTATTATGTTTTTATTTAAGGTTGTTGTATGACAGAGTGTTGCGCGGGACTGCATTGTCTAACAGATTCCGGTTCGTGTCTTCCGCCCATTGCAGCGGAATGGAAATTGTTTCGGATCCGGAATCTGTTAGACAGCGCTTAGTCGATAGATTCATGTCCACCGGCAATACAGAATGTCTGCATCTTTGGGCGTATAATACCCGACCAGTAGGGTTAGTTTCTCATTCTTTATTCATCTAATCTCTGTTTCTTTAGTGTATAGCAATATTTTCATATAACCTATTGTTTTAATTTATAGAGCACACTGGTTGCTGCTTGCTATCAACCCGATAAGGGAAGTCGTGTATTATCTGAATTCGGTAAAGGGTGAATGGACCAATTATCCGGCCATGAAGGAAATCGTTGATTTGTAAGTGGGATCGTTCTAAATATATATTCGTGTATATTTATATATTTACTTATTTGTGGGATTGATCTAAACATATGCTTTTATATATTTGTTAATTAGATCAATACAAGTATTCCGTAGTCAACGGGACGCACAGGTATCCCGGACTAAATCAAACAACATCACCTGGATCGAAGTGCAGGTACATTACTTTTCACAAATTTGCTTATAATATTTATGCTACTTGGTAAAACAAGACAACTTATATAGAATCTTATTTGTTTTTCTATGTAGTGTCCGCTACAGCGTAACAGTTCAGACTGCGGATACTTTGTATTGAGGTTTATGAAAGAAATCATTCAGGCGAATCAATTAGAGATTCCTCCCAAGGTATAAAGTTATAACTTAAGATAATTTCATATAATTTATTACATTTACCTAAATATATTATTCATATTATGTTTTTGTTTTATAGTACCTTGACGAATTCCGTGCTGCTGGGTACTCGAAGCTAAAGTTAGAAGAAATCAAAGAGGAATTGTGTCAATTTTATATTAAGCAATTTTTCATGCAGATTTGAACTATAATATTGTTGATTTTGTAATGATGTATATATATAATTTTGTAATGATGTATATATATAATTTTGGATATTATAATGGTATATATTAGTATATATATTGTCTTACTGATGGCTGAAATAATATAGTCGAAAATATATTACAGGTCGAAAATATATTACAGGTCGAAAATATTACAGGTCGAAAACATTACAGGTCGACTGGGAGGATTAAATTATAGGCTGCACATAAAAATACCTCATTTAGCAACTACAGCGCTTCTAAAAAGCGCTCTTAAAGGTCCACATACTAGAGCGCTTCTTAGTAAAAGCGCTGGCAAAGACCAGTAAAAAAGCAAAAAAAACTAAAAAATTACGCAGCATACAAAAGCGCTTTGGGAAAAGCGCTCTGGTAGGCCCCCCTATGAGAGCGCTTTGTCTGGAAAAAGCGCTCTCATAGGGGGGCCTACCAGAGCGCTTTTCCAAAAGCGCTTTTGTATGCTGCGTAATTTTTTAATTTTTTTTGCTTTTTTCACTACAACACGGAAGGGCTTTCACAGCGCTTTTTTTGGCCTTTAACAGCGCTTTAAAGCGCTGCCAAAGCCAGCGCTGGCGTAGGCTACGAAAGCGCTTTTAAAAGCGCTCTGGTAGACCCCCCCTTTAAGAGCGCTTTCCTGGAAAAAGCGCTCTGGTAGGACCCCCTATAAGAGCGCTTTCCTGGAAAAAGCGCTCTGGTAGACCCCCCTTTAAGAGCGCTTCTTAGTAAAAGCGCTGGCAAAGACCAGTAAAAAAGCAAAAAAAATTAAAAAATTACGCAGCATACAAAAGCGCTTTTGGAAAAGCGCTCTGGTAGGCCCCCCTATGAGAGCGCTTTTTCCAGACAAAGCGCTCTCATAGGGGGGCCTACCAGAGCGCTTTTCCCAAAGCGCTTTTGTATGCTGCGTAATTTTTTAGTTTTTTTTGCTTTTTTACTGGTCTTTGCCAGCGCTTTTACTAAGAAGCGCTCTAGTATGTGGACCTTTAAGAGCGCTTTTTAGAAGCGCTGTAGTTGCTAAATGAGGTATTTTTATGTGCAGCCTATAATTTAATCCTCCCAGTCGACCTGTAATGTTTTCGACCTGTAATATTTTCGACCTGTAATATATTTTCGACCTGTAATATATTTTCGACTATATTATTTCAGCCATCAGTAAGACAATATATATACTAATATATACCATTATAATATCCAAAATTATATATATACATCATTACAAAATTATATATATACATCATTACAAAATCAACAATATTATAGTTCAAATCTGCATGAAAAATTGCTTAATATAAAATTGACACAATTCCTCTTTGATTTCTTCTAACTTTAGCTTCGAGTACCCAGCAGCACGGAATTCGTCAAGGTACTATAAAACAAAAACATAATATGAATAATATATTTAGGTAAATGTAATAAATTATATGAAATTATCTTAAGTTATAACTTTATACCGTGGGAGGAATCTCTAATTGATTCGCCTGAATGATTTCTTTCATAAACCTCAATACAAAGTATCCGCAGTCTGAACTGTTACGCTGTATCGGACACTACATAGAAAAACAAATAAGATTCTATATAAGTTGTCTTGTTTTACCAAGTAGCATAAATATTATAAGCAAATTTGTGAAAAGTAATGTACCTGCACTTCGATCCAGGTGATGTTGTTTGATTTAGTCCGGGATACCTGTGCGTCCCGTTGACTACGGAATACTTGTATTGATCTAATTAACAAATATATAAAAGCATATGTTTAGATCAATCCCACAAATAAGTAAATATATAAATATACACGAATATATATTTAGAACGATCCCACTTACAAATCAACGATTTCCTTCATGGCCGGATAATTGGTCCATTCACCCTTTACCGAATTCAGATAATACACGACTTCCCTTATCGGGTTGATAGCAAGCAGCAACCAGTGTGCTCTATAAATTAAAACAATAGGTTATATGAAAATATTGCTATACACTAAAGAAACAGAGATTAGATGAATAAAGAATGAGAAACTAACCCTACTGGTCGGGTATTATACGCCCAAAGATGCAGACATTCTGTATTGCCGGTGGACATGAATCTATCGACTAAGCGCTGTCTAACAGATTCCGGATCCGAAACAATTTCCATTCCGCTGCAATGGGCGGAAGACACGAACCGGAATCTGTTAGACAATGCAGTCCCGCGCAACACTCTGTCATACAACAACCTTAAATAAAAACATAATAAACATTAGATTCTTTTTATTGAAAAGTGTAAATAAATTATATTGTGGGACTAATTAAATAATATATCGGATGAGTGAATATTACCGGATGTATGATTGCATATTACTGACGCCTAGTTGATCCTGGTCAAAAATCTCTTGCAAGTCGTCAATTGTAATATGTGACTTGAACTCAATACCGAAGACACTTTCATCCATATCGATTTCCCGTAAAGCACCATCCTTCATATCGGACATATCAACCATTGTTGCGAGTGTCGCCCGGTATCGAGGCACAAAAGCACCGCCTTTTCTTGCCGCTTGCTTCGGAGGACCACTGGGTGGTACGCTACGAACCTGCTGCGTCACTTGTTGTGACTCCCGAGCGGATGCCTAAAAATCATATAAGTTAGGTAAAATATAAAATCATGCATATTTTGATTCAGATTATATATTAACACTTTAAATGTACCTCTTTTAGCGATGCAACAGACTCCTCCTCCTGTAAAATCCCTTTACCCTTAATTGCGGGTTTTATAGGAGCAGTCTAAAAATAAAATGTAAAACATAATTAATAAACGGTTTAGAATTGACATTCGAAAACTAAATGATTCATAATCGTTTTCAATTTACCTCATCACTAATGGTAATGAGCTCCGAGGGCCATGCAACAAACGATCATATTGCATCTCGCAGCAATGTCGTCTCTGAGACCATGTCAGGTACCGGTAGAATCGCATCACGATCTAATACAACATCCACCGATACTTTCAGGTGTCCATCCGGGAGCGGTCTGTGGTGAAGTAAATCTCCCGAAGTGTTGTGCACTTTTCCCTTGCCAACTAGTCGATAATTCGGTTCCGATAAGTATAGTTGGCAAGATGAAATGCCCTAAACCAAAAGTAAATATAAAGTCATTATCATTAATAAAATAGAACAGTTTGTAAGGAAAAAAACTTATAATTACCTCGGGAAATTTCTTTTGATAGTTGATACTAGCCTTATCACTAGTTTCTCTCACCGATGAAGTGTTGCACTTTTCTCTCATATACATATCTTTATCTCTTTGCAATTCAGAGACCTGTGCTTGCAATTCCTGCAACTTTTGCAACACTTCTTCATTGGTAAGATTTGATCTTCTCCTAGAACTCTTATAAAAAGAGGTTGGAGTCACACCATGACCCTTACCCCTCACCCGACCGGGATACTCGGGAGCATCTAGTACTCTACTAAGTACGCTCTCCTCACCGGTGGATGCCGATTGCGACAAGGTCTCCTGTAATTCATTTACATTTAAATAATTATTAGTGGAGATAAAAAGTCATTTATATATTAAAAAACATTTGATTTAATTAAAGACACAGTATTATACTTACACATTCAGTATAAACTCTCTGAACATCGGGATCGACAGCGTGATTCTTGCCCACACGAGCTTCCTTCCACAACACATGTACAGGAAGTGAAGCTTCCTCACTTTTAGTCTCCTCCAACTATGCATTGACACAAACGATAAAATCGTCAATTAAAACATGCACATGTAGACAATTAATTAAATCGAATTTCTATTTACTTACAATTTTATCCTCTAAGCGTGCATATCCCAAACGCCCTTTTTTGTATGGATACGCGGGTTTGGATGCTCTCTCCCTATTCGTGGCACTCTTTTTCTGAAAAGCTTCATCTCTTTGCTTTACAAACTCAGCCCAATCTGCTTCATCAATGAAGGTCGCATACTTTGTTGGCCGTCCCGGTGCAACTTCAAGAAATTTTCCATCTTTATCCTTAAGATAGGTGTTTGTCAAAAAACTTTTCCACCCTCTATATCTCTTGCCGGCCAAACTAAGTATGTAGCTTTTACGTTCATCTGGTATCTCAAAAGTCCTCTGCAAAAAGAGTACGCATAGTGTGTTAGTATAAATAATTTAAACAATTTATCGTCAAGATAATAACAACAATTAACCATATATGATATATACCTGAAGCTCTTCCCAAATCGCTTGTTTTTTCTCCTCCAATTCTAAATTTTTCGTCTTCGATTTCCAGGTAGCTATGGAGACTGGAATATGCATACGGACAAGTGTACCAATATAACTTGTCAACTTTGCAGAATTAGGACCAATTGGTTGTTTATCAGAATTCCATTCCAATCGGTATACTAATCCTTGGTCTCTATGTCGTATGATATCCCTCATAATAGTGATGCCTCGTGCAACCTCTTTTGCTTCAGTATCAGGTGGAGCATTTGTATCCGAAGCAACTCTTTCTTGTGAGTTTTCTTGTAAGTTTTCAGGTGGGTTTTCAGGTGGAGCATCTCTATCTGAAGCCATTGAACCTGTATCAAACAAACTAAAGCACATTAGTACACTGTTAATAAGCTAACAATCTATACAAGTCAAATGGAAGTCAAACCATGCATGTACAAGTAAATCGGAAACGAAATCGGTACAAATCAAAATAAGCGTAAAAAAAGAAAGTTATCGGAATTGAACGAAATTTACATGGCTATGGTAAAACGTCGCCACGGACTCAAAAACAAAGTCGGTTTTCCGAAATTCAGACCCTAAGCCCGACTTTTGATTACGGGCAGAAGCAAAACCGATAAAAAAATAGTCCCGAAATGTAAAGATAAGTGCATGAGCAGCTCCGGAATCGTCAAAATAGTATAGTTACATGTAAAGAAGTCAACAAGCGGATACATGGTTCAAAAGTTATGTACAAAACGAGAATATGCACCAAATTGAATAAAACAAATTAGTCGGACTATGTATACTATTACCTTTATCACTAACGTCTCTTTCTTTTCTTGGTAGGTTTGTGTACTACGCGTCTCTTAACAATGCGGACGGTTGGATTGATCCAAATACCCTCATTATGATCATTTCTAATACAAGATTCATTCTCATTTTGATCGTTTCTTGTACAAGATTCAATGCCAACACCAATATCACCTTGATCTTCAATTTTTTCATCAACTATTTTGTTAGATAAAAGCACTATAGACCATTTCGTACTTGTCGGATCATTGACATAGAACACTTGTTTAGCTTGAGAGGCTAGAATGAAAGGCTCATCTTTGTACCCTACCCTATTGAGATCCACTTGCAAAAATCCTGACTTATCCATTCGTACGCCACTATTATTTTCAACCCACTTGCAACCAAATACAGGAATCTGAAACTTCGCGTAATCAAACACCAAAATGCGCTCGATAACCCCAAAATATGACAAATTTGCAAATTTCGGATTTAAGTCATTCGCACTTGATATGTGCATAGCTTCAGCTACCAAGGTAACACCACTATTTTGCATAGTACTTTTATCATCCTGTTCTTTGGTATAAAATGTGTATCCATTAATTGCGTATGCGCTATAAGAAAGTACAATTACAGATGGACCATAGGCTAAACATCTCAACCTTTCTGTTACTGAAGCAGGATCTGAACGATACTTTGAATAAATATGATCTCTAAACCACGATATGAAACTTCGATTGTGCTCTCGTACTATCCAGTTCTCATTTCTATTTGGATTTAAATCTCGGAGAACAACTTTGTGCATTTCAACAAACGGCTCAACCTCAATCTCATTGTGCAGAACATACAAGTGCACTTGATCCCGTTCGACCATTGATACTGTCACAACTTTATTTCCAATTAGCCTTTTTCCTTCTTTTTTTTCGACAATATGAGATTTGGGGAGTCCAATTGATTGAACATTTGACAGATATTCAGTACAAAACTCAACCGCTTCTTCAGCAACGTATCGCTCGGCAATACAACCCTCCGGTCGACTTCTGTTTTTCACGTACCCTTTTAATATTTTCATATAACGTTCAGCAGGGTACATCCATCTCATATAAGCTGGTCCGCACAGTTGTGTCTCTTTCACAAGATGAACGACTAGATGAACCATTATGTCAAAAAACGAGGGAGGAAAATACATTTCAAGATCACATAAAGTAACAACTATCTCATTTTGCAATGTTGGTAAGATCGCGGGATCGACCACCTTACTGCAAATAGACCTGAAGAAGAAACACAGCTTAGTTATTGCGCTTCTTACTTTTTCTGGCAGAATAGAACGTATACCTATTGGTAAAAAATGTTCCATTATAACATGGCAAAAAAGTTTTACATTAGCATAAAGTCATTTAATACATGCATAAAGAACATGAACAGAATAGAAAGCATGTCATGAATTGCATACAACATACACTAGTTTTACACTTTCTTTTGGTGATGCCATGAGGGTCAAAAAGAAGAAACTCAAGGCCCAGTAGGAGTCATTGTAAATTAACATAGTTCACCACAAGTAAATGTATGATTTAGGATCAATTACAAGCCATTGATGAACATAGTTCCAGATATGTATTCATCAAATAGTTCCCTCAATGGAAATAACCTAACATTTTCCTCTAATTCAAGAAATACTCAAGTAAAAAACTCTTGTAGCTGCTGCAAGGCTTCATGTTTCTCCATGACAGTGCCCAACAATAATTGTATTTGTTAAGAAAAGAGGTAATTCAATTAACAAAATGCTGTGTTTTTGAGTGTAATCTAACAGATTGAGAAACACATACACTTGTATTTATACTCATTCTATATCAGTCAATACAGGAAATGTAGTATACACTAAAGACAATATAACATTCATCAATGGCCAAACCAAATCCACTAAACATCATTTTTCTCTCATGGTTTATTCTCCTCTTCATGATAATTATAACTACTGGTACACTTTTATATGTACATTCTAAGACAAGCTAGTATTTTTATTATTACAATAGTAACAAAATAATTTAATTATTAAGAACTTAATGTGCTTTTTACATGCAATTAAATTAATGCAAATTCAAATGGTGCTTAAACAAATTAGTGAAACTGTTTGTATTTGGAGACTCATATGCTGATACAGGAAATTATTTGAACTCATCTTCATATAAACCTCCATATGGGATGATTTTTCCCAGTAAACCTTCTGGAAGTTTCTCCTACGGTCACATCCTCACCGATTACATCTTTAACTCTCTACTCTAATTGTCTCTAAATCTCAAACTAAACAAAAACCGAATTGTTGAAATTATTTAAATTCTTAATATAGTTCATTAAATAAAAATTTAGTTATCAGTTCTAAGCTCAATTCATTGTGCCATCTTCCTATATGAAGATCAAATCTCCTGCACCATATTCATTGAGAAATTTCTCAAAACTACAATATGGTATGAACTTTGCTTACGGAGGCACTAGTATGTTCAATACTTTTATTGATGGACCAAACATGACTCTACAAATCTACTCATTTGAGGAGTTAATTCAACAAAACGTATATACTAAACTCGACATTGAATCCTCGGTTGCCCTCATCAGCGTTTGTTGTAACGACTATCTTACATTTCTTCTTAATAAACGGGTAGAACACTAATGTGAGTTTTTACAACAAAGGCATGGTATTAAACACAACAATCTCATAATGAATCTAAGAGGAAAAGAAAACAACAAAGAACAACAACTGATATTCACAAATACTCACAAACATGAAGCCTTCCAGATATGAAAGCTATGAGAAGTGTGATACCTGGGTGGCGGAGGAGAAGAGACGGAGACGAAACGATGGTGGTGGACGGAGGAGAAGAAGTTCGCGCGATGGTGGTGGACGGAGGACCGACGACGGTGAGGGGTGGGGTTTCTGGTTCGCGTGCAGAGAGAAAAAGAAAGAGAGAAAGTGAGAAACAGTAGAAGCGTGTTTTTGGTTTTAATTTTAGTAATAAGGCTACTAAAGCGCTTCTGGAAAGCGCTCTCATAGCCTGGGCTATACCAGCGCTTTTGACAAAAAGCGCTCTCATTAAACACCCCTACCAGAGCGCTTTTGAAAAGCGCTTTCGTTCCCCCCACGTTCCCCCCACCTACCAGAGCGCTTTTGTAAAGCGCTTTCGTACCCCCCCCTACCAGAGCGCTTTTGAAAAGCGCTCTCATAACCCCCCCTTACCAGAGCGCTTCTTAAAAGCGCTTTCATACCCCCCCACTATTAGAGCGCTTTTTTAGCGTGTTTTTTAATTTTGTCTTTAGCGAAGCCTATGCCAGCGCTTTTCCTAAAAGCGCTTTCGTAGGGGTGCTGCTAAAAGCCAAATTTGGCGTAGTGTTTACTGGTCTTTGCCAGCGCTTTTACTAAGAAGCGCTCTTAAAGGGGGGTCTACCAGAGCGCTTTTTCCAGGAAAGCGCTCTTATAGGGGGTCCTACCAGAGCGCTTTTTTCAGGAAAGCGCTCTTAAAGGGGGGGTCTACCAGAGCGCTTTTAAAAGTGCTTTCGTAGCCTACGCCAGCGCTGGCTTTGGCAGCGCTTTAAAGCGCTGTTAAAGGCCAAAAAAAGCGCTGTGAAAGCCCTTGTACGGCGTAGTGAAAGGTGTAAAGTAGAAGAAAAGTTTATTATAGTTTTATTTTTGATACTAAATAAAGTTCAATATTTTTATTGTTACTTGCAGGGTGTAAATGAAAATTACAAATACAAGCAAGAATATGTATATTTCCAATCAATGAATCTTTTTCTACTTATGCATTACAGAAAGCAGCGATCTCAGAAAAAACTAAAGCATAAATTAAGCATTGATACTTCAAGTAGAATGAAATGAAATTCAAACAAAGATTTATCAAACTTCACAAATATAACCTATTTATACAAAAAATCGGAGGCAATTGAGTAAAGGCAAAAGATCATTCATACAATTGAAACTGAAATAAAAATCCTATCAATTTGCATACTTAAATGAACTAAGAGAGTAAGCCTTCAAAATAATATTGATAAAGCAAAAATTCTTATCATCAAACTGTTTCTTAATTTCGCTTAAGCTTGATAGTAACAAAGATATGGGCGGGCATCTGACAAGCCACTTTGCGTACAAGGTAAAATTCAAGTAGCCATAATCATATTGCTTCCGAGTGGTGAAAACAAGAAGAAAATTTACTATATATTCCTCCATTTGAAAGAAATCTTTTATTATAGAATAATATCTTCCCATGAGATTTTGTCGTAACACCAATCTCATCAATAGTCCCGGTACTTATATCAAAACAAGCTAGTTTGTTGTCTTTCTTTCTGATCAATATATTTCCCTTCTTCCCTATTCCAATCGGAGTCTTAAGACAAGATAAAGGTCCAACAATAAAGAGTTTAATCCATGATTCTTTTACACCCAATTCACCCAAAATTGAAATATGAAATGTATTTGTCTCCTCAAAATTTACTATAAACGCAACAGATCCATTTAACACCGTCAAAATTCTCTTCCTCGTCCACTTGATCGAATTAAAAACAAAAACATCATCTGTGTAAGAGGGCATGAGTGTTGTAATGAAAGATTCTTTGCTGAAGTCAAATGACTCCAAATATGTATATGTTTTCGTTTTTTCCCACCAATGAGACACTCCATCCACGTACACTTCTTCACCGCATATATACGAGTCAGGAAAAGAGTCATGGATTTTCCTCCAAGAGTTATTGTTTAGGCTAAATATCTCCCAGAAGGAAGAAATCCCATGATTACTTGTTGGAAAATAATGAGTGCGCCTAATCATCTTATAGTCATCTTTAACATGATCATAACCAACTTGATATTGATCCGACCAAACGTTGGAATTTCTATAAGATTCAGCATAAATAATCTTGAATTCCGTGGTAGTCGGTTTCCATGCGATAAATTTTCGATCGTCACCAATGTAATGATATTGGAGAAAAAGAGTGCCGCTAAAACTAATCGGACCCAAAACGTCAAAAAAGTAGTTGTTTCTCCTATCTCTCAGAGAAAGCTTTGGCCAATCTAATTTAACCATATTCTCAAATCTCTCACCGGAAAGAGAGTACAATGCATTTTCGCCTTTCAAATGTAGGAGAAGAGACATATCATCATAAAAAGAATGATCCTTGGACAAGAAATAGTTGCGGTACATAGTCATGAAGCTAGGGCTATCAAATAATAGAGACCATGGTTTGCATACGCATTCGAATCGCTTCAAAGATTTGAGAGAAAGTTTGGAGAGAATAGAGAAGATAATATCATCAGGTATATGGTTGCTCACCTGAACATTTGAATCAGTCAGTGTTATATCCATCATCACCACGAAATAGCACCGACGCCGTAAAGGATCAAGAGAGTGGCGCTGCACACTGCAAGGAAGGTCTAATCAAATTAGTTAGGTATTTGAAATTTATATACACACCCAAAATATGATTCAATGCAATGCCTGGAAGGTTTCTAAAGAAAAAGGTTTAGGGCTATGCATTATAAAAAACAACAAAGTAACCACGTCACAATCATAGTAGAGTTATTTATTATAAGGAAATTTCTTTACCCACCTCCCTCTTTTCTTGACCACCTCAGGTGAAAAATCCAAAATACTCTTACTTCGGAAATGCATTTTCGAAACGCTTATTTTTTTTTCAAAATTTGTCTTATTTCGGAAATGCACTTCCGAAAATACGAAAAAAAAAAGATGTTTTCGGAGATGCATTTCCGAAAACACCCCTTTTTGGGGTTTCGGAAATGCATTTCCGAAAACACCTTTTTTTGGGAGGGGGTGTCTTCGGATATACACTTCCGGATTTGTTTTGGGAGGGGGTGTCTTCGGATATACACTTCTGAAATATTCTAAGACCAAATTGGTCTTGGAATGTTTCGGATATACACTTCCGAAAGAATTCAATAATTATTAAAAAATTAAAATCAAGGTGAATCAATACAATTAATAGGTATAAAATCAAGGTGAATCAATACAATTAATAGGTATAAAATTTCCTAAACAATTTTAAAGTTAAAAATTATTTTACTAATTTATATAAATCAAAAACATCTTAATTCCATAAGTAAATTTTGAATTATTTAAAATCAAATATAATATATAAATATAAATATAATATATATATTATAAATTAAAACACTTGTTGTTTTAATTTTTATAATTATTATATAAATGTATAAGTATATTTATAATTAATATATAATAATTATTATATAAATATATAATAATTTTTATAAATATATAATAATTATTATAATTATTATATAAATATATAAATATATAAATTAAAACACTCATTTTTTAAATTATTTTTGTAAATATATAAATATATAATAATTATTATAAATATATAAATAAAAAATTATAACTCATTTTGTAAGTGAAATTATTTTAATTATTTTAATTAAAATTATTTTAAATTTTAAAATATGAATCAAAATAGAAATATATAATAATTATTATTCATAACTCATAAATTATATCAAAATATATAATTATTATTATTCATTATTCATAAATTATATCAAATTTATGATAATTGAATTAATTAATATCCTAAAATTAATTTTTTGGATTTTTTTTTGTTGTTTCGGAGATGCATCTCCGAATTAGTCAAAATCCCAATTTTTGGGATTTTTTCGGAAATGCACTTCCGAAGTCTGGAAAAATTTAGAAAAAAAAAATTTCGGAAATGCATTTTCGAAGCGGGGTAAAATGAGGTTTTCGCTGGGGGTGACCCCCATAGGGAGGTGGGTAAAGAAAAAATCTTATTATAAAACTTTAATATTTTTACATAATTTATGTGTTTTTCTTTTTGGCTTTATGAACTCAAGTTTTTAAGAGAATTGGGCCCTAGTAATTGGATTCGAACTCTATATTCTTCAAACCTTCGTACCATGCGAGTCCAATTTTATAACTTTATTAATCAATATTTTATATTTCATTAACCAACTTTATATTATTACTAAAAACTATTTGCGTTTATTAACCAACTTCTTACCTTTATTTACCAACATTTTACTTTTTATTAATCAATTTTATTTACTATTAAAATTATTTTTGATATCTGAACATTTATTAACCAACTTCACCATTTCATTAACTAAACTTTTACTTTTCATTAACCAATTATGTTTTACTACTAAATTATTTTTAATATCTAAAAGTGATTAATCAACTTTATCACTTCATTAATCAATTTTTTATATTACATTATTCAACCTTGTTTTATCATTAAAAGTCACTGTTCACGAGTAATGTTCATAAATATATTATTTACTTTTAAAAATATATTGTTCTTTGTATAAATACGGTAAACAGCGCATATAGGATATGATGTAAGTGTTGGTGTCAAAATGGGGTGTCAGGACAGCGTTATTGTTTTTCCTTTTAAGTAAATAATTTGTCTCTCATTTATACCAACCATCTTAAATTCAAATGTACTTTTAAAAATATATGATTAATTAATTAATATAATAATTAGAATAAAATTTAATATAAGTGATATGATATTTAAAAGTAAAAATTTTATAAATAGTTTTTTGGAACCAAAATAACGTTAAAAAACAGTGAAAAATCAGGGGGGTAAATAAAAAAAAAAACAAGTTTACAGAGGGGTCCTAGGGGGGTAAGTCATAGAACTTTTCATATTTCAAGGGGGTAATCCAAAAAAAAATTAATAGGGGGTAAACTGAATCTTGCCTATATGGTAGGGGAAAATACCTATTATCCCTATAAATAAACATAAAAATAAAAATTATAATAAAAATAAAAAGTTTGCAGTGATTATAATCTTTATTAAATAAAAATAATAATTTAAAAGGTAAAGAGAAATTATAATAAATTGGCAGAAGCAATAGAAAAAAATCACAAAAAAGAAGCTGAAACACACAAGAAAATTATAATTTTGAAATAATAAGATATAGCTGGGCATATTTCAGTAAATATATTAATTTATTAAATATCAACGGTCACATTCTATCCCCTCCCCTCTGAATCCCCCCGAAACAGGGATGCAAAATGTGTAATTTGGAGGGATTTTGCTCTCATTCTCCCCCCTTAAAAATTATACCAAACACATTTTATTATAAAAATTTATTTCCCCTCCCCTCCTCTCCCCTCCATTTATCTCGAACCAAACACACCCCTAAGAGACCCATAACCAAAGTGGAGGATAATTCATAATAAAATAATTTGATGAACAACTTAATAATCTAAGTTGAATGATATCCCATAAAAAAATTTGAATGATACCAAATATCTACTATTTTATATCATTTTATGTTTTTTCTTTCTTTTGCATTTAATAATTTGATGAGCAACTTAATACTCTAAGTTGAATGATACCAAACACCTATCATTTATATAATTTTTTTTTTACATTTTATTATTTTAAAATGAATTTTATATTCAGAGTATCAATATCTAACAAAATCATCTAGTACTAAAATAATGTTGATCTCTCTTTTCTTTAGTTGGTTTATGGCTTTCTGCAATGTAAGATTGAGTACCACTCGTTCTGGTACCTTCGCTAACTAGTTAGAGGCAATCCCAAGATGGAAATCTACTTGAGAACCTCTGCTGAATTTGATCTAGCAGGGACTTAACTCTTGGTCCCATAGGTATGTTAGCTTTGGGAGGACAGTAATTCTCTTTAATTTTGTGCTTAAGCTACACTAGTTTTTTCCTCTCTTTTCTTTAACAAGCGCGTTCACTAGACCACCTACTCCCATTCACATGCCACTGTCCTCTCCCCCTAACACGAAGAACCATGACTATGTGGGCAACTGTATCCAACTGGAGTTCAATCTCAACAATTCTATAACAATCCTAGTTTCGTGTCCGACAGTAAAGACTTGGGGGAAACTGTGTCGAATTGGCCAAACGGTCCAATAAAACTAGACCAATCCAAAATTGTCCTCGCTCAAAAATGATAAACTGGTAAACCCTCATTGTAGGAACAAACACTGAAACTTAGTTATGTGCCCATCTCAACTGTTAGAGTCAATCCAACAACCTCCCACATTCGACGCTGTAATCACCGAGAGCTATTTCAATTTACGTCCATATATAAGCGTTATTTTACACCATGCTAAACTAGGATTAATTCATTCTTGCAAGTTTCATCTTTCTGAAATCACTAACTTGAATGCTTAAGTGTTAACTTTGCAAGTACATCTGTCTCAATCTACAAGAAACTCCCATCACCGTATTAGGGAAATTCTACACTGTTCTTTACTATATCACGAAATTTCCAATTCTTTATCAGAATATAACCAAGCTCAGCCCAACTAACATCCCTTATACACCCTATGCACGAGTAAAAAAGATAAACACATTTGTCAAAAGAAGCACTTAGCTTGTCTCACTTCTCACAACAATTTTTACAAATTCAAAATCTAAATAAAAAAAAGAATATAGCCTAGGCGTTTCAAGCCTTAAAAGAAGGGTAGACAAGCGTGGAAAATTATTTGCGATTCAAAGCAAAAAAGAAAAAGAAAGAAATCTAAAAAGAAGCCGAAGCCACCTCCTAAGAAAAACCACCCCTAAGAGACCCTTAAGCAAAGTGGAGGATAATTTACAGTAAAATAATTTGATGAACAACTTAATACTCTAAGTTGAATGATACCCCGTCAAAAAAAATTTAAATGATACCAAATATCTACCATTTTATGTTTTTTTACATGTAATAATTTGATGAGCAACTTAATACTCTAAGTTGAATGATACCAAACATCTACCATTTATATAATTATTTTTACATTTTATTATTTTAAAATGAATTTTATATTCAGAATATCAATATCTAACGAAATTATCTAGTAACAAAACAAAGAGGAGAATCCACGTGCCTCAAGAGTAGGTTTAATGAACATAACTTTGAGAAAGCATATATGCTTTTGTTCCGATGACTTGTCTTCTCTACATATTTTTTTTAGGATACCTACTTTTAGGCCTTCTTTTTGAGAAACTTCATGGAGAAGATTAACACATCAAAAATTCATTTCAATATACAAAATTTTTGATGCATCACAACATATGAAGAATCAATTGAAGGAACATCTAGAAATTCATGCAAAGATTTATGCAGAGATTTATTCAAAGCTTTGTCCAAAGGATTCACATGAAGTAACTTCATGGAGATCAACTAAAAAAATCAGAGGAAGAAAATCACATTGTTTCAAAGCTATACCTACAAAGAAAGCAATAATAAGATAACACCTTTGACCTATAAGCAAATGTTTAAATTAAGTGTCAAACTTAGTTAAAAAAAACTAGAAATTAGCAAGAAATATCGTTGACTTCAAATATCACATTAAATTCATTGAAAATAACAATAAAATTCTTGAAAATGAATTAAATTATATTACAAGTCAATTGTTAATGTGAAACATGTAATTCGTTAAAAAATGACGTTAGTAATTTACAAGAAACCCTAGATAAATTCATTAAGGACAAAGTAAATTTGGATTTAATTTTATCTAGTCATGTCATGATAAGAAGAAATCTAGTCATCCCATTTATAATTGTAATCATTGTCATAAGCATGACTATTTTGAACCATTCTACTTTTATAAAATGCATAATTTAAGATGGACTAAAGGGGATAGCTCAAGAACTCTTAAATCCATTAATGCAAGAAGACCCAAAAATATTTGAGTACCAAAACTAAAAATTTGATTTGTTTTACAAGTATACTTTACAGCTACAAGAGCCTAAGATATTAGTCCAGACTGTGCAAAGCACAAGTTTAAAGGTTCCATAAAAAAATTGATTTTGATGATCTTGAAGGTCAAGAATGTCTTTGGAAAGTATATTTTGGTGAAAAAAAATTTAAACATTTCCCTAGATAATGAATAATGTTTTGGATCTCCTCTCGCATCAAGCTATTCAGAGATATGACCCTCCTTTTGTATTATACATTCACTTCAATATGGGAGAATTACAAAATTCTTTAAATTTTTAAGGTAATATACTTAATAGAAAATAAACTTGGAAAACCCCAGTTAATTCTCTAACAAGTGATTAATTATTTTTCTAGTCCATTTAATTTATCTCTAGTAATCATACATTATAAGAAATAATGTCCTTAAGGAAAGGGGTGCAAAGCTGATAAAAAGGGCGTGCAGCGAGAAGGGCAAGGCAATTGCGAATCCAATTGTGAATTATTGTGTCCAAGATTTTCAAACTATCCTCCCTCTCACGCTACTCCTTCAATCGAACTCACCGTTCGTTGAAGCTTTCACTCGACTGAATTCGTACTGCAAAAGTTTTCCCAATGAAACCTCCAAAGATTCTCAACCCAATTTACTGATACACAAACCTAAATTGGACGTTATTAACACAAATCTAGAAGACACTCAAACAACAAATTATTATCTGTAGTTTGTTTGTGTGTATGCATAGATGTGAGGCTGAAGATGAAGAGAAATCTTTGTATATTTATGGTTTCATCAAGTTTCAAATGATTCATGTATGAAGTATTTATATGTGTGCAAGTTGGTGGAAAAATGAGAATTTATTAGTTTGAAAAAGAATGATAGTTTTCAAAGAAAACGCAACATATGTAGACACATATAAGTCACGTGTCGACTAATGTTGGTGCATGTGTTGACCTATTCAAGGTCATGTGTCGAAACATATAAACAGAAGCTACATGCTTTAAAAATGAATAACATGTGTCAACTCATTCATCATATGTGTCGACACATAAATGAAAATTTTCTACTATGTATTGACGCATAGAAATAGAGGTTACATGCTTTAAAATACAAGCACATGTGTCGACACATGGACCTGTTTTTCATAAAAAAAATCACTTTTGATGCATGAAAACCTGTTTTCGAAGCATAGAATCTGTTTTCAATGCACAAAACCTTTTTAAATTCATTCTAAGTTTCCTAATGCAAAGGTGCATATAAAGACAAACATTTAATGAAAAAAGTTACTCACACAAGTAACCCTCTCTAACCATACTTCGCTAAATCTTCTTAAAAGTTGTTGATGAACTCAAAGATTTGTTCTCCATTCCAAACAAATTGCAAAATTTGGATGAGTACAGTAAATGTTTCAGTTGTTGAGACATTCTTATCCATGAGAATTTCGAGAATCAAAATGTTATAATTTAGTATGAAATGCAACTGTGACTATTGAAAAATTATATTGATTGAAGTTCATTAGACATAAATAAGAGTGATTTTGAAACAATAATATAAAAAAATTGAAACAAAAAGAATTTTCAAAGTTATTGTACATATAATTTGGTTGGCGACTGTTTGAAATATGTGGCTTTTAAGGAACGACATACTTTTAGAAATGAAGATTAGAACGTTTTAGATGTGATTTGGAACGTTAATGCTTTAATTTGGAGATAATTTTTCATCGGAAATATTACTCATCTCAATTATAACTTTTACAAATTTTGCAAATATCCTTTGTTTTATTTATATTAAGTCGCAATTGGATTATAATTTCTTTGTTGCCAAACTTTTGTCTCATTTTTTGTAATCGAGATTGAGAATCCTTAATTCTCTTATTAATTTATCTTGCTTACAATAAAAATTATAATAAAAATTAAAAACAAAAAAAAGTGAGCATCAAAATATTAACAAAAAAGAAATATATCAAATTTTTATTTGAAAGATCGTGAGAATTGAAAAAAATTCAGTGCTAAAAGAAACTTACTTTTCAGAGACAACTAATGGAGTTGCTGTAAAACAACCATATGAAATTTCTATGCTACAAAAGATGATTTTGTTTACTATTGATAACTTCTTATGGTTGTTGGGACAAATTAAAAGGATTTTCAAGAAAGATGAGAGAAGAAAAAGAGAAAAAAGAAAAGAAAAAACTGTTAACTAATTTTGTAAAGTTGTTATTGTTATATTTTGACCGAATGATGTATTCGATCTGTCGAATACAACTGACTCCTATTACTCTTTGACTTGCTACTTTGAAACAGTCTAATACTAACTTTTAAAATATCGAATTACAACTTCAAACGGTGGTTACATGTGTAAAATAAAAAATTATATATATGTTGTATTCAAGTTTTTTTTTTCTATCTCTGGCTTGTACAGTATATGGACAGTGAGAATATTCCACAAGAGATACTTATCAAATATATTTTCCTACCCTATGTTTTTTTTTCTATCAATGCGGCACAAGCCAGAGACTCCAGTTTTGTAATTAATTTTTTGTTAAATAGCATGTACATAATTTTCAGCATTCCATTACTTTTCAGTTACTAATGTTTTGTATTTGATATATAGTTTTTTTTTTTTTGACAAACCAAAAATCAACTCATATCATTAAATAAATGTTGTTCAATACAAAGAGGTATCACATGAAATAAACTACGCCTAGTCCAAGAATCGGCCGCCTTAGCTATAGAGTGGGCAACCATATTCGCTTGGCGTTTAACAAACTTCACCTCGAAGTTAGGAAAATTAAGTAACAAACTATGAATCGAAGAAATAATGCAACTAAATTCTGAAACACCTTGGAAGTTTCCATGAATAGCTTGGACCGTTCTAAGAGAGTCGCATTCAAAGACAACATTTTGCATCTCCATGTTGATAGCACTTTGAATGGCTTCTTTGAGAGCCAAAGCTTCCGCTTCAAGAATAGGATAATGGCTAAAATCCCAAGCCGCACCTGCATATAAAAAACTTCCCATATGATCTCTCATACACCAGCCCCGGTTAGTAGTACCCCGACTATTATTATAACCCGCATCAACATTGCATTTGGTACTTCCTTCCACCGGTGGCTCCCACCTCAGGTTTGAAGGCCTACTTCCCACATTGGTACCATGCCTTTGCGCCAGAAACCACTCTTGCCAGCTACAAAAAGCATTTAAACCAAGCTTAGAATATTCCTCCTTCTCATTATTCCAAACCATATTGTTACGATTTCTCCATAAAATGTCAAACATAACCGCAACTCTACCCGCAATCAAACTATCCTCCTTACTACAAATATCAAGAATCAAGGATTTTACATCATGGAAAATTTGTAATCGAGGATAAATAATGTGAGCCAAACCTGTAATTTGCCAACAGCGGTTAGTCACGTTACAGCCAAAAAACACATGCCACGAGTCCTCCAATGTATCCTCACAAAAAGAGCAACTAGATGGACAAGAAACATGGTAATGCCGCAACTTTTGTCTCGTCGGAAGACAATCGCGGCAAATCCTCCAAAGTAAGTGTTTAGTTCTAGGGGGCTTTGATATTCCACATACTACACCAATCACCATCCACCCCACTTGAACCCGGCCTCACCTGCTCCTTTCTCCACAACCTATAGCCAGAACGGACACTATAACACCCATTTTGCTCCTCTTTCCAATTCCACTTATCCTCCTGCACTTCCTCAACTAAAGGAACTTGCATGATGTCCTCCGCCACATAAACACCTTGTCGTTGCGGGCCATACACTCTCCCTTCTTTTTTCCCCCTTAGCCAAGGTGAGTCCATTACAGAAATATTACTACCGTCACCAATACTCCACCTTGCTTTAAATATTCTGGAGGATAACGATTGAGGCATAGTTAGCAAATTCCAGCCCCTCTTAGCCACCATAGCCATATTAAAAGCCTTTAAATCACGAAAACCAAGACCACCTTCATTCTTAGTACCAGTAAGCCTATCCCACGCCATCCACTTAATGCAATTTGAAATATTTCCTCCTTCCCACCAAAACGAGTTAAGCATCTTCTCAATATCTTTAACAATTCCTTCCGGAAGGATAAAAAGACTCATAATATAGGAAGGAATAGATTGAAGCACCGACTTAATCATTACCTCTTTTCCCGCTTTCGAAATAGGCCTACTTCTCCAAGCATTAATCTTTTTCCAGACCCTGTCCTTCACATAACCAAACGTGTCCTTCTTATTGCGACCTATAAGAGATGGGAGACCCAAATAGGTTCCAGTTCCCATGACATGCCTCACACCCATAATACGTGCCAAATCTTCTTGAGCCGGACGACTGATATTCCTACTAAAAAACACTTCAGACTTAGATAAATTAATGTCTTGGCCTGATGCGTCAGCATACACCCGAAGGATCTCCATGATATTATTAACTTCAGAAAGGTTAGCCCTGCAAAACAGAAAACAATCGTCAGCAAAAAGTAGATGGGACACACTCGGTGCCCCTCTACAAATCTGAACACCATGGATGTCCCCTCTAGCAACGGCTCCTCTGATAAGAGCAGAAAGACCTTCTGTGATAAGAATAAAGAGGTACGGTGATAAAGGATCACCCTGTCTCAATCCTCTCCCTGGTTGAATAGGTCCAACACTATCCGTATTCACAAGAACCGAGTAATTCACCGACGAAACACACATCATCATCCACTTAATCCACTTCTCCTCAAAACCTAATCTTTCCAACATCCCTTTTAAGAACCCCAATCCACCCTATCATATGCTTTACTGATATCGATTTTTAAGGCCAATTGAGCATTATTACCCGATTTCCTTCTCTTAAGTGCATGAATAACTTCAAATGCAATCATAGCATTATCCAGAATCGATCTACCCTCCACAAAAGCCGATTGCTCCTCACTAACACATTTATCCAAACACTTCTTTAACCTATTAGACAGGAGTTTTGAAACAATTTTGTAAGCCACATTACATAAAGAAATCGGACGGAGGTCCTTCATACTATTAGGATTTCCACACTTCGGGGTAAGGCAAATATTTGTATCATTAAGAGTAGGAGGGAAAAAACCTCTATCAAGCCAAATCTTCATTTCAGTAAAAAAATCATCCCCACATATTGTCCAGAAATTTTGATAAAAAGCTGGATTAAAACCATCCGGTCCAGGAGTCTTATCCGGGTGCATTTGAGATAAAGCCTCATAAAGTTCTTCCTTTAAAATAGGAGCCGTAAGAAGCCCATTATCCACATGAGTAATAACCGGCTGCACCAAGTTCAGAACCGGCTCATACTCCCCAGTCCTAACCTCAAACAGTGCATCAAAATATCTCTTAGCAACACCACACAATCCTTCCTGATCACTTATCGCAACATTCGCCTCGTCATGGAGTATTCTGATTTTTTGAGAACTACGACGCGCTGAAGCAGACCGGTGGAAAAACTTAGTATTAAGATCCCCATTACGAAGCCAATGCATTTTCGCCCTTTGACGCCAGTAAGTATCTTCACGGATAAGAAACTTAGAGTACTCATTATGAGCTTCCATATAATGAGCAGCACTCGTCGGGTCGCTACCTCCACGGTATAATTCCAATTGTGCACGAATATTATCCCGTTCCTCATTATGCTGACGCACCCGATTTCTATTCCATCTATCTAAAATCATAGCACAATCTGAAATTTTCTCCACCACAGAATGATCAGTAACACCCGACCAACCATCACGCACAACCTCCGTAATCCCCTCTTCTTCCAACCACCAATTTTCAAACTTGAAACTTCAAACTTGATATATAGTTAAGAAAGTGTTAATTGTCATTCATCAGCAGCTCAATAGAAATACCCCACTTAGAGACTTATTTGACCTTAAATACATGATCAGAGTTTTTTCTGCATTTCAAATTCTACCTTTTGTTTGTTCTCATCTGCTTTTATTTTATTAGTAATTTGGCTCACAAATTAAAAAACTAAAGCAAAACATTAAGCATAGTGGCATTCAAACAAAGATTATCAAGCTTCACAGATATAAGATCCTTAACATAAAACCTGAGACAATTGAGTAAAGGCAAAGATCTTTAACATAAAAACCATATCAATTACATAAGTGGACTAAGAGAGTACAAGGTAAAATTCATATAGGCCGCCCTTCAAAACAAGAAGATAATTTACTAAATATTCCTCCATTAGGAAGAAGGGTTTTTTTATCGTAATATATCACGACACGATCGTCTGTTGTAACACCGGTCTCAACAATAGTCTCAGTACTTATATCAAACCAAGCTAGTTTGTTGTCTTTCTTTCTGATCAATATATCTCCCTTCTTCCCTATTCCAATCGGAGTCTTAAGACAAGGTAAAGGTCCGATAGTAAAAAGTTTAATCCATGATTCTTTTACACCAAGTTCACCCAAAATTAAGATATCAAATGTATTTTTCTCTTCATAATCTACTATAAAAGCAATAGATCCATTTAATACTGTCAGAGTTTTTGGCGTTATCCTGTTGTTAACGTCCTCTAAGCAAGAGGGCACAGGTGTTGTAATGAAAGATTCTTTGCTGAAGTCAAACGACACCAAATATATATTGTTTTTCCTACTTTCCCACCAATGAGACACTCCATCCATGTACACTTCATTACAGCATCTGTATGGTGAGTAAGGATATTTATCACAAATTTTCCTCCAAGAGTTATTGTTTAGGCTAAATATCTCCCAGAAGGAGGAAATTCCACCGTTACTTGCAGGAGTACAATGGATGAGTCTAATCATCTTATAATCATCTTTAACATGATCATAACCAACTTGACAATGATTATAACTAAAATCTGGAAAACAAGAATTAGAACTATCGTAAATGATCTTGAATTCCGTGGTAGTTGAGTTCCACGACATTATTTTGTGAGAGTTGTCATAATGTCCTAAACAAAGAGTGCCATTAAAACTAATTGGACCCAAAATGTCAAAAGAATAGTTGTTTGGCCAATCTAATTTAACTATTTTCTCAAATCTCTCACCAGAAAGAGAGTACAATGCATCTTCATCTTCTTCGTCGTCTATCAAGTGTAGGAAAAGAGATATACCATCATAAAAAGAATGATCCTTAGATATGAAATAGTTGCGGAACATAGTCATAAAATAAGAGTTATCAAATAATAGAGACCATGATTTGCATACGCATTCAAATCGCTTCAAAAATTTGAGAGAAAGTTTGGAGAGAATAGAGAAGACAATATCATCAGGTATATAATGGCTAACCTCAACATTTGAATCAGACAATGTTATATCCATCTCTGCCACGAAATAGCACCGTTGCCGCAAAGGAACAATAGAGCGGTGCTGCACACTGCAAGGAAGGTTTCTAATCAAATTGGTTAGGTTTTTTTTTCTATTAATATTGGTATTGCTACTTTCATGCTCAGATTTATGGAGAAATTTTCTATACATTAAAACAAAATAATCTGTTTTCAATTTAATCGCCTAAACTAAATCTAAATAATTTTCAATTTTTTGAAGCAAAGAATTGGTCTCTCGTTTATTCCAACCATTTTAAATTCAAGTGTACTATTGGAAAATATGATTAATAAATTATCTATTAATTATAATAACATTTAATAGCTTATTTTTAGAAAATAAGAATAATAACCATGTGTTGTTTAAAATATTATAATTTATATTAATTATTATTTTTTAATGTTATTTACTACTAAATCACATATAAACATAAGAATAATGTTATTTACTACTAAATCACACATAAATTAATGAAAAATATCCATTCACGTAGAAAATATGAATTCTTAATGTAATTTTTTTTTACGAAATAATTTGTCTCTCATTTACTCCAATTGTTTAAAATCAAACTTTACTTTGTCTAAGGAAATAATTAACTAATTAATATAGTCACTATAATAACGACTACTCCCTCCGTTTTGGTTGGTAATATTTTTTTTTGGTTGACTATTTCCGGCTTTTGTAAATGGATTGAGGAACTCCTAATTCTTCCGTTAATGATATTTCGCTTTCTAAAAAAATGTCGTTTTAGACTTTTCACACATATTAAGAAAAATAATAATTGTTGTATGAAAATGAAAAATTATAAAGTTTTTTACAAAATTATCCTTCATTAATGACATGTGGAAGATAAATTTATATAATTGAAATGGAGAGAATAATAATTATTTAAGTATATAATATGAAAAATAGTATTAATTATTCATTGGAATTGTAAAACGACTTATATTAAAATACAAAATATTTTTCCAAAATGACTTATAATAAAAAACGGAGGGAGTATGTTTTAGAGAATAATAATTTCAAGTCATTTTAAATCAAAGTTTACCTTTTCTACGATCTAATTTTTTTCTTGGGAGTGGGGAAAGTTGAATTCTAAAACAGAAAAAAAAAACACTAAAAAATAATCAACCGAAAAACATAATTCGTTGTAACACCTCTCTCAAGTAATCGAGCAAGACCAATACGATATAATTAAGTAATATGATAATTATAATATCATGCAGTGACTTATTTTTAGAAAATAATAATAACATTTAACCATTTAATTTTTTAAGCAAAAGAGAACTTCAATAAAATGAAAATCAAAAGAACAATAATAAGGAGACCAAATCAAGACCCCTAAGAAAAAGATGAAAATTTAAGTCTAAGTCTAGGAGCATCTAATTTGTCTAACAGGAAATCATTAGCAATGTTAACATGAATATTATGAATGTTGATCTCTCTTTCAGCTAGCTGAGGGTTTTCTGCATTATAAGATTGAGTCCCCTCGTTCCGGTACCTTGGCTAACTAGTTGGAGGCAATCCCAAGTTGGAAATCTACTTGGGAACTTCTGTTGAATTTGGTCTAAAAGAGACTTAATTTCTTACACCCTATGCACGAGTAAAAAAGATAGACACATTTGTCAAAAGAAGCACTTAGCTTGTCTCACTTCTCACAGCATTTTTTACAAATTCAAAATCTAAAGAAAAAAATGCCTATGCATTTCAAGCCTAAAAAGATGGATAGACAAGTGTAGCAAATTATTTGCGGTTCAAAGCTTTGGTTACAAAAATAGAATTTTAAAAAAGAAAAAGAAAGAAATTTAAAAAGAAGCCGAAGTCACCTCCAAAGAAAAGCTACCCCTAAGATACCCTCAAGCAAGGTGGAGGATAATTCACAGCAAAATAACTTATGAACAACTTAATACCCTAAGGCTATGTTTGGGAGTTTGGAGGGGAAGGGAGGGGAGGGCTTTGGAAAATAGGAAGAATTGGATGAAAAGGATAAAAAGATTTTGGGTTGGAGGGTTTTGGAGGGTTTGAGTTTATTCATAACACCAAAAACCCCATAAAATGGGGGAACTCAAAAATTGAATTGAAGGAGGGTTTTGGAGGGTTTTGAAGGGCTTACATAAATATTTCAAATATCTTTTGGGTTGTTATACTATTCTGAAAATTAAAAATTTAATAATGATAATGACTCTTTTATCATTCTAAACAAAATCATTTTTTCAAAAAATGTCAAATATTTTCCTATATTTTTTTAAAATTTCATTTTTGGAAGCCTTCCCCTCCCCTCCCCTCCAAACTCCCAAACATAGCCTAAGTTGAATGATACCCCATAAAAAAATATAATAAGTTGAATGATACCAAATATCTACCATTTATATCATTTTATATTTTTTTACATTTAATAATTTGGTGAGCAACTTAATACTCTAAGTTGAATGATACCAAACATCTACCATTTATATAATTTTTTTCTTACATTTAATTATTTTAAAATGGATTTTATATTCAGAGTATCAATATCTAACAAAATTATCTAGTACCAAAACAAAGAGGAGAGAATCCACATGCCTCAAGAGTAGGTTTAATGAACATAACTTTAAGAAAGCATATATGCTTTTGTTCCGATGACTTATCTTCTCTACATTTTTTTTAGGATAGCTGCTTTTAGGCCTTCTTTTTAAGAGTTTTTGTCCAATTCGTCAACCCTAGAGAGAAAATAGTAATAACTATTTAAAGTTCTTCCAAATAATTGTTGTGAAATTTAAAGGTTTAACCATACTAAAAAGTTTGATGTGTAGCAATAAAGAATAGTGACAAATAAGACTCAAGAACTGATATAAAAAATATGATTCAGTACTTAGCTTTGAGGATAAAAAAATTTTGATAAATTTTTAGAAAGATCAAACAAAAAGATGAGGGAAAAAATTCAAATACTTCTAAAGAATCTTCATCAAAAGATTTTTGCAAAGAAACACCATAAGTATCTTTTGAAAGAATTATCAATGTGAATGAAAGATCTTCTATAGAAACATCTTCTGAGAAAACTTTTGTAAAAGCTTCATGGAAAAGATCAACACATCAAAAGTTCATTCCAACATACAAAAATTTGGATGCATCATATGAAGAAGTTGTAACAACATATGAAGAATCAATTGAAAAAGCCTCTAGAAATACATGCGGAGATCTATTCAAAGTTTTGTCCAAAAGTTCATCAAAGAATTCACATGAAGTATCTTCGAGGAGATCAACTAAAAAAGCAAACGAAGAAAATACATGATGCATTGTAAGTATATTTTGCAGCTTCAAGAGCCTAAGATGTTAGTTCAATTTATGCAAAGCACAAGTTTGAAGGTTGCTTAAAAAAATATGATTTTGATGATCTTGAAGGTCAAGAAGGTCTTTGGAAAGTATTTTTTAGTGAAAAAATATTTAAATATTTCCCTAGACAAGGAATAATGTTTTAGATCTCCTATCACATCAAGAAATTTAGAGATATGACCCACCTTCTACTTTATACATTCTCTTCAATATGGGAGAATTATAAAATTCTTTAAATGTTTAAGGTAACATACTTAATAGGAAATAAACTCGGGAAAAACTCTAGTTAATTCTCTACCTAATGATTAGTTATTTTTCTAGTCCATTTAACTTATTTCTAGTAATCATACATTATAAGAAATAACGCGCTTAAGGAAAGGTGGTGCAAAACTGATAAAAAAATGGGGTGCAAAATGAAGATCAAGGCACAAAGTCATACAATGCCCAAACAAACCAAGAAATCTAAAAAACCAGCATCTAACCGATTAAACTTAATTGGCTAATCAATTAGGCGTGTTTCAAATTCATATTCTACAAGGAAATAAAATTTGCACCGAAAAAAATTAAATGTAAGTGAAATTTCATAAGGATCCATTTCACTTTACTCAAAAAATAGATCTGCTTGAAACTTGACATTAATATTCAAAGCCAAAAATTTCAAAATACTAAAAAATTGAGAATATGTTGCAACCCATAAAAATTTTCTGGATGGTAAAAAATTAAAACAAAAAACATCAATAAGCCGCGTGAAATCTTCACCATCTAATCAGAATGTAAACGACACAACTATATATCTTAGATATAGCATTGTAAAAGACAAACATTGATAATTAAATCATTCGGACCGAAAACAGTGAACTGCAAGCTTAATAAAAGCTGGAAACAATATTTATGATTAATTGCAAGAGTAGAAAAGTCTTAGTTCGAGGTTGGTGTTCCTTACTGATCGTACCTGATGAATGGATCGCTGTGGCCTGCAACTTGTTTATAGGCGACAACGCTGGGTCAAGATCTGCTATTTTGGGCTGGATTATCGAAGGCCAAAAACGGGAGACTATCAGGATCCTACTTGATAGGGCAAAGTCAACAAGTGACTTCTATCATGGATGTATTGAGGGTTCGGAGTTGTCAAAGACCGATTTCTCCGCTAGGCGGTTGACCACGTGCTCTACGGGGGTTACGTGACAAGCAAGTCGTCATTCCTTTTGGTCTCAGATGTCGAATTGGGTTTGGCCGAGGATGTGCTCGGGCACACTCCAGAATACTTACATAATGAGTTATCTTGTAATTGATTAATTATTTTCTTTATCTAAGCTTTATTAATTTTATACCAAAGACAAATAATGCAAACCATTGAAAAAATATCGCATTCAAATATGCAACAAAACTTTGAATTTGATCTTCACTAAAGTTCAAAATAATTCTGATGAAGACTCAATTTTTAACAAATTTGTACTTAGAATCTTTTAAAAATGTCTTTAATAAAATATGGTTGTTGGGACTGCACCTTTATTATCATATTTTGAAAATGTGTTTTTTGGTTGTCTTGTTATTCAAATTTGTTGAGATTGTAAAGATGAAAGTTCATGTTTATTCTTAATTCTCAAACAAAAATTAGTTGCTGTGTTTGCAGAAATTGAAGGAACAAGATGTTATTAATAAGAAACATCATATTTTTTAGCAAAATTTCTTTGATAAAATATTCTTTTAACTCTGTACATGATATTAATAAAAAAGATGTTAATGCTTTGATTTATAGATGATCTTTCATCGGAAATATTACTCATTCCAATTGTAACTTTTACAAATTTTGCAAATATCCTTTGTTTTATTTATATTAAGTCGCAGTTGGATTATAATTTCTTTGCTGTCACACTTTTGTCTCGTTTTTTTGTAATTGAGATTGAGAATCCTTAATTCTCTTATTAATTTATCTTGCTTACAATAAAAATTAAAATAAAATTTTTAAAAAAAAGTGAGCATCAAAATATTAATAAAAAAGAAATATATCAAGTTTTTATTTGAAAGATCGAGAGAATTGGGAAAAATTCAGTGCTAAAAGAAGCTCACTTTTCAGAGACAACTATTGGAGTTGCTGTAAAACAACCATATGAAATTTCTATGCTACAAAAGATGATTTTGTATACTATTGATAACTTCTTATGGTTGTTGGGACAAAAGGATTTTCAAGAAAGATGAGAGAAGAAAAAGAGAAAAAAGAAAAAACTGTTAACTAATTTTGTAAAGTTGTTATTATTATAATGAATAGCTGTATTTTGTTTTTTTGATAAAATGAATAGCTGTATTTGAAACTATACAAGTTATACTTATTTATAAGCCATCAATATCTAGGCCCTCACAATTCAAGTCTAATTACAACTCAAGCTTAAAAGATATAAGTTATATTTTGACTGAATGATGTATTCGATCTGTCGAATACAACTGACTCCTATTACTCTTTGAATTGCTACTTTGAAACAGTCTAATACTAACTTTCAAAATATCGAATTACAACTTCAAACGGTGGTTACATGTGTAAAATTAAAGTTCATTAAAAAATTATATATATGTTGTATTCAAGTTTTTTTTTTCTATCTCTGGCTTGTACAGTATATGGACAGTGAGAATATTTCACAAGAGTATAAAATTAGCAGGATCTTGAGTATGCTGTATATTTTGAAACATTAAACGAATTTTTAAAATTAGAAGGATCAATGGCACAAGCCAAAGACTCCAGTTTTGTAATTAATTTTTTGTTAAATAGCATATACATAATTTTCAGCGTTCCATTACTTTTCAGTTACTCTTATTTAACAAAACCATTTAGTTGAGAAAGTGTTAATTGTCATTCATCAGCATCTCAATAGAAAAGCTCCACTTAGAGACTTATTTGTCCTTAAATACATGATCAGAGTTTTTTCTTCATTTCAAATTGTACCTTTTGTTTGTTCTGATCTGCTTTTATTTTATTAGTAATTTGGCTCATAAATAAAAAAAACTAAAGCAAAACATTAAGCATAGTGGCATTCAAACAAAGATTATCAAGCTTCACAGATATAAGATCTTTAACATAAAACCTGAGACAATTGAGTAAATGCAAAGATCTTTAACATAAAAACCATATCAATTTGCATACATAAGTGGACTAAGAGAGTACAAGGTAAAATTCATAGCGCTTCAAAACAAGAAGATAATTTACTATATATTCCTCCATTAGGAAGAAGGGTTTTTTTATCGTAATATATCATGACACGATCGTCTGTTGTAACACCGGTCTCAACAATAGTCCCAGTACTTATATCAAACCAAGCTAGTTTGTTGTCTTTCTTTCTGATCAATATATCTCCCTTCTTCCCTATTCCAATCGGAGTCTTAAGACAAGGTAAAGGCCCGATAGTAAAAAGTTTAATCCATGATTCTTTTACACCAAGTTCACCCAAAATTAAGATATCAAATGTATTTTTCTCTTCATAATCGACTATAAAAGCAATAGATCCATTTAATACTGTCAGAGTTTTTGGCGATATCCTGTTGTTAACGTCCTCTAAGCAAGAGGGCACGGGTGTTGTAATGAAAGATTCTTTGCTGAAGTCAAACGACACCAAATATATATGTTTTAACCTACTTTCCCACCAATGAGACACTCCATCCATGTACACTTCATTACAGCATCTGTATGGTGAGTAAGGATATTTATCACAAATTTTCCTCCAAGAGTTATTGTTTAGGCTAAATATCTCCCAGAAGGAGGAAATTCCACCGTTACGTGCGGGAGTACAATGGATGAGTCTAATCATCTTATAATCATCTTTAACATGATCATAACCAACTTGACAATGATTATAACTAAAATCTGGAAAACAAGAATTAGAACTATCGTAAATGATCTTGAATTCCGTGGTAGTTGAGTTCCACGACATTATTTTGTGAGAGTTGTCATAATGTCCTAAACAAAGAGTGCCATTAAAACTAATTGGACCCAAAATGTCAAAAGAATAGTTGTTTGGCCAATCTAATTTAACTATTTTCTCAAATCTCTCACCAGAAAGAGAGTACAATGCATCCTCATCATTGAGGTCGTCTACCAGGTGTAGGAAAAGAGATACATCATCATAAAAAGAATGATCCTTAGATATGAAATAGTTGCGGTACATAGTCATAAAATAAGAGTTATCAAATAATAGAGACCATGGTTTGCAAACGCATTGGAATCGCTTCAAAGATCTGAGAGAAAGTTTGGAGAGAATAGAGAAGACAATATCATCGGGTATATGGTTTCTAACCTCAACATTTGAATCAGACAATGTTATATCCATCTCCACCACGAAATAGCACAGTCGCCGCAAGTAGGGGTGGAAATAGGCCAGGCCGATAACAGGGGCCTACAGGCTAGCCTATATAGGCTCAGGCCAGGCCACACATTATTTTTAAATAGAAAAGGCCTAGGCTTTTTTATAAGCCTCTTTAGTTAAAAAGGCTAGGCCCCAGGCCCTAAAAGAAGCCTTTTAAACCTATCAGGCCGGCCTATTTAAATAAATATGAATACTTTTTTATTATCATTATGTTATGTTTTAGACTTTGAATTAAAATACATAAATAAAATTTGGTTATCTTGAAGATTATTTTCATAAGTTCTCTTAAACAAATAGTCTTGTAAAAATTATGCTAAGAGGTAAGTTAAAATAAGTCAATGCAGACAAATTTGTAGTCTCTTGATCTTTTAGTTAGTTAGTCTATTTAAAAATTATTTTAATTGCATATATACATATGTCTAAAACAAATAGGCTTTTATATAGGCTAACAGGCTAAACAGGCCTTCGAAAAGGCCAGGCTTAGGCCTAAAAAATAAGCCTACGACAGGCCACAGGCCAGGCTTAGGCTTCAGTTTTTTTGGCAGGCCAGGCTTAGGCTTGGCAAAGCCTAGCTCGGCCCAGCCTATTTCCACCCCTAGCCGCAAGGAAGGTTTCTAATCAAATTGGTTTTGGTATTGCTACTTTCATGCTCCATATTTATGGAGAAATTTTCTCTACATTAAAACAAAATAATCTGTTTTCAATTTAATCGCCTAAACTAAATCTAAATAATTTTCAATTTTTTGAAGCAAAGAATTGGTCTTTCAAGTGTACTATTGGAAAATATGATTAATAAATTATATATTAATTATATAATAACATTTAATAACAGTTAATATATATTATTCTGATATAACTAAAGAAATATATTATTATTAAAAATATTCAAATTTAAAAAGTAATATGCTTCAATGTAAAATGCCTAAACCAAATCTAAATCTCACATAAATTAATGAAAAATATCCATCACGTACAAAATATCAACTCTTAATGTAACTACTTTACGAAATAATTTGTTTCTCATTTACTCCAATTGTTGAAAACAATTGATCTCACCGTTAAATTTTGATTCAGTAAAATTAATGAATTAGATTACAATCTCATTCTATAGTCCTCTTTAATAGTCTATCAACAAAATCAATTCTCATTATATTTTAAGAAATAAAATATTTGATACTTTTAAAAAATAATAATAATCAATTAAAAGTAATTTAAATATATGATATCTGTACTTTAATTAATAAAAAGTTAAAATTTATTATCGTTTGTATTCAAAAACTAAAATTGTCATATATTAATCAAAATTATTAATATAATCAAATATTAATGAAAATTACTAGTAAAATTAAAATATCACTACGCCATACAAGGGCTTCTAGAGCGCTTTTTTTGGGCTTTTAAAGCGCTTAAAAGAGCTGCCAAAGTCAGTGCTGCCGTAAGTAACGACAGCGCTTTTGAAACTTCAGAAGCGCTCTCGTAGCCCCCCTATAGCAGCGCTTTTTCCAGAAAAGCGCTCTCGTAGCCTCCCCTATAGCAGCGCTTTTATTCAGAAAAGCGCTCTCGTAGTCCCCCTTATATCAGCGCTTTTTCCAGAAGCGCTTTCTGTAACACCCCGTTAATTCTTGTTTAGTAATTTAATTATTATTTTTAATTAAATTATTAGAATTAATAATTTTTGGGAATTATTTGGAAAATGATGAAATATTGGCATTGGGCCTAGAGTGGTGGTTAGCAGTAAGGGGGTGTTAACTAAGCAAGCCTAATAAGATATTTTATTTTATTTTTATAAAATAAAGGAAATTGGGAAAAGAGAAGGAGAAGCAGAAGAGACAGAGTCTGAGAAAGAAAGAACACGTGAAAGAGAGAAGAGCCAAGGGAGAAGAAGACCTTCGAAGATTCGACTCTGAGGTAAGGGGGGATTCTTCGGGTTAGTGATCCTTATGCGATTGTAGGTAGTAGGATTGATTAGAGTTGCCGTTAACTCAGTCGTACGTGTCGGGTTTGGGAATTTAGTTAGGTTTTGATGAATTTGTATGAATTACATGATTCTGTTAATACTCATGACATATGCTGTTAATACTAGTATAAAACTTGTCTGAAAGATGTGATGATGTGAAAATTGATGGTATTTGTGTGCTATGTTCGTATGTACTTGAAATTGGGGAAATGGGATAGGGTAAATACTGTCAAAATGGTGAATTTGGCTGTGCAGGTACGTAGGAACCGGTTCCCATGTGGGACGAACCGGTTCCCCCTTATAAAAACAGAGAGGTGTGGATTCTGGGTTGCTGGGAACCGGTTCCCAGATAGGGACAACCCGGTTCCCCATAGTAAAAATCAGAGGCGTGTTTTGGGAAGCAGCCAGGAACCGGTTCCCACGTAGGGACGACCCGGGTTCTGCTGCATTTTTTCTAAAAAATGTTTTATCTTTAAAATCTCATAACTTTTGATCCGAGTATCCGATTTATGCGCCGTTTTGAGCATTGCGAAGCTGAGTTAATGGCCTATACGATGAATAGGTGGTATGGACGTAAAGTCCAAGTTGTTTATTTGTGATTATATTATTTATTGGGTGATGACTTTCGTGTATGCGTGTGATATGTTTGTATGAATGCTAAGAATATATACATGCTTTTTGGTGATGATTTGGTGATGATAATGAGACGATGTGTTACATCAGATTGGTGATGTTGTAAGCATGTTATATGTTGCATTCATTCGCATACATTTTTGGTGATGGATTCCGGTGATGAAATGGATCAAAATGGTGGGCATAATTCCCATTGTGTGGAATTTGTGCTGGTTAAACTGTATCTCGGTGATGAAAAAGATCAGTTGGATGGGTGTATCCCATGTATGGTACCACATGCATTAGTGTCAGTCCATTCATTACATTATATTCTGATATAACTGAATGATTATGTAGTGTGTTAGAAGATGCTTATGTACTGATGCTTGCTTGTTGTAATAAATTCCGATTATATGTATGCTTGAGTGTATGACAATTTCTATGAGATTTTATTGCCTATGACTATATAATGTTTATTAATTCGAATGAAACTCACCCTTACTTTGATGATTTCAGATTAAGGATGTAGCGGCGTCTTGATTGGGTGAAGATAGCTTGTAGGCTAGCCCGTAGTTCGTGTCGAGTCATGCTCTGATTGTAACACTGGGATCGATTAGTCTTAGTGTTACTTGAGATACTTTGTTGCTATTTTGATTATGGATTATGTATTGTTGATCTGTTTGGATATGTTCCTAACATTGTTTAAAATAAGTTTCCGCTGTGATGAACACATGTTTGAAGTTTGGTTTAATCTTAATAAAGCATGACAAACGACATTGGTATTTTTATTCATTTTAATAATTGTAGCATCCTTGATGTGTTATTACTCTGATTATATTATATTTTCCACGGGGGTTTAGAAGGGTGTTACAATAGTGGTATCAGAGCATAGTAGGTCGTTAGAGTCAGAGTCTTAGTGTCAGTATTCCCTTGTATGCGACTAGTGTAAGGTAGACACTGTCGATACTTTTATTCTGATGAGCTTGTTTTGTGATTTAGCAAAACAATGGCTGGAAGAGGTGGGAGGAATGATGACGCTATTGCAGAGGCTCTGGGCTTGATCGCTGGTGTACTGGGAGGAAATGCTAATGGAGCTGTGATTGGTGCTGACAGACAATTGAACAGCTTTCAGAGGAACAACCCTCCACTGTTCAAAGGCACCCATGACCCTGATGGTGCTCAGAAATGGTTGAAGGAGATCGAGAGAATCTTCCGAGTGATCGATTGTGCGGAAAATCTGAAGGTGAGGTACGGTACTCACATGCTATCAGAAGAAGCTGATGACTGGTGGGTTACTACTAAGACTGAATTGGATTCAGATGGGATTGCAATCACTTGGGCCATATTCAAGAGAGAATTTCTGAGGAAGTACTTTCCTGAAGATGTGCGGGGAAGGAAGGAAATTGAGTTCTTGGAGCTGACACAGGGTAGTATGACAGTGCCGGAATATGCTTCCAAATTTGTGGAATTGGCTAAGTACTACACACACTACACCAACGATGCAGCTGGGGAATTCTCTAAGTGTATCAAGTTTGAAAATGGTCTTCGTGATGAGATCAAACAGGGCATCAGGTATCAAAGGATTCGCCGATTTGCTGATTTAGTAGACTGTAGCAGGATTTTTGAGGAAGATAGTATCAAGCTGAAATCATCTCACTCTCGCGAGTTAGTTGATAAGAAGGGTAAGAAGCCTATGGACAGAGGTAAACCATATGGTAGAGGAAACCCAAGAGCTGGTGATTGGAAAAGGCCTAGTGGGGGAGATTCTGGTGCTCCCTTTAGGTGCTTCAACTGTGGTGAAACTGGACATAAGAGGAATGAGTGCAAGAAAGAAGAGAAGAAGTGCTTCAAATGTGGCAGAGTAGGCCATGTTGCTTCCGACTGTAGAATGAGAACTGTGACTTGCTATAACTGTGGCGAAGAGGGTCATATCAGTACACGGTGCACCAAACCAAAGAAGAACCAATCTGGAGGAAAAGTCTTTGCTTTGTCCGGATCAGAAACCACTCCAGAGGATAGACTGATTAAAGGTACGTGTTTCATACATGACACACCTTTAATTGCGATTATTGATACCGGTGCGACTCACTCGTTTATTTCATTGGATTGTGCTAAGTGGCTAAATTTAGAGATATCAAAGATTAATGGAAGTATGGTTATTGACACTCCTGCATCGGGTTCAGTGACCACTTCATCTGCATGTTTGAACTGTCCTATTGATATATTTGGTAGGAAGTTTGGAATGGACTTAGTGTGCCTTCCACTTGAACAACTTGACATTATTCTGGAGATGAACTGGTTGCAATTTAACCGAGTTCATATCAATTGTTTTACGAAGACGGTCATCTTTCCTGAAGAGATGAGTATCGAAGAGTTGGCAATGACTGCAAGACAAGTGGGTGAAGCGATTCAAGACGGGGCAGCCGTGTTTATGCTTTTTGCGTCGATGTAAATGAAAGGAGGAGTAGTGAGTAATGAATTACCAGTGGTAAGAGAATTTCCAGAAGTTTTTCCTGAAGATGTTAGAGAGCTACCACCTGAACGGGAAGTAGAGTTTGCCATTGAGTTAGTTCCTGGAACCAGCCCTGTATCGATGGCACCTTATAGAATGTCAGCATCTGAGTTGACCGAATTGAAGAGTCAATTAGAAGAATTGTTGGAGAAGGAATTCATTCGTCCCAGTGTATCACCGTGGGGTGCATCGGTGTTATTGGTAAAGAAGAAGGAAGGATCTATGAGGTTGTGTGTGGACTACAGACAGCTGAATAAAGTTACTATCAAGAATCGGTATCCAATGCCGAGGATTGATGATTTGATGGATCAGTTGGTCGGAGCTAGTATATTCAGTAAAATTGATTTGAGGTCTGGATATCATCAGATTCGTGTGAAGACGGACGATATTCAGAAGACTGCGTTCAGAACGAGGTATGGTCATTATGAATACACCGTGATGCCGTTTGGAGTTACTAACGCACCTGGTGTTTTCATGGAATACATGAATAGGATTTTTCATCCTTATATTGATAAATTCGTAGTGGTATTCATTGACGACATTCTGATATATTCCAAAAGTGAAGAAGAACATGCAGAGCATCTCAGAATTGTGTTGGGAGTGCTGAAAGAGAAGAAGCTTTATGCCAAACTGTCGAAATGTGATTTCTGGTTAAAGGAAGTGAGTTTTCTTGGCCATGTAATTTCTAAGAACGGTATTGTCGTGGATCCAGCAAAGGTAGGAGTTGTGTCTCAATGGGAAGCTCCGAAGTCCGTGACTGAAATTCGTAGCTTTCTGGGTCTTGCAGGTTACTATCGGAAGTTCATAGAAGGATTTTCAAAGTTAGCTCTACCTTTGACGAAGTTGACTAGGAAGGGTCAAGCGTTCGTTTGGGACTCGAAGTGCGAAGAAGGATTCCAAGAATTAAAGAAGAGGCTGACTAGTGCTCCTATTTTAATTTTGCCGAATCCGGCAGAATCTTTTGTTGTGTATTGTGACGCTTCATTGATGGGACTTGGAGGGGTACTGATGCAGAACCAACAGGTAGTCGCTTATGCGTCGAGACAACTTAAAGTGCATGAGAAGAATTACCCGACTCATGACTTAGAGTTGGCAGCAGTGGTGTTTGTGTTGAAATTATGGAGGCATTACCTTTATGGTTCACGGTTCGAGGTGTTTAGTGATCATAAGAGTCTGAAGTACCTATTCGACCAGAAGGAGCTTAATATGAGACAGAGGAGGTGGTTAGAGTTCCTTAAAGATTATGATTTTGAGCTGAATTATCATCCAGGTAAGGCGAATGTCGTTGCTGACGCTTTGAGCAGGAAGTCCTTGAATATGTCTATGTTAATGGTCCGGGAACTAGATTTGATTGAGCAATTTCGGGATTTAAGTTTGGTATGTGAAGGCACTTCGAATAGCATCAAACTAGGTATGCTAAAGCTGACAAGTGGAATTCTTGACGAGATCAGAGAAAGGCAAAAAGAGGATGTGGGAATAATTGACAAATTGACTTTGATTAACCAAGGAAAAGGAGGTGAAATCAGGATTGATGAGAATGGCATAATGAGATTTGGCGACCGTGTTTGTGTCCCTGACGTTACTGAACTGAAGAAGAGTATCTTGGAAGAAGGACATCGTAGTGGATTGAGTATTCACCCTGGTGCTACTAAGATGTACCATGATTTGAAGAAGTTATTCTGGTGGCCTGGAATGAAAAAGGAAATAGCTGAATTTGTTTATTCTTGTTTGACTTGTCAGAAGTCAAAGATCGAACATCAGAAGCCGTATGGAACTATGCAGCCTTTATTTATTCCTGTATGGAAGTGGGATAGCATATCCATGGACTTTGTATCTGGATTGCCAAGAACAGCTAAGAACTATGAAGCCATTTGGGTTGTTGTGGATAGACTGACGAAGTCTGCTCACTTCATACCGATGAGAATGGATTATTCTATGGAAAGGTTGGCACATTTGTACATTGAGAAAATAGTAAGTTTGCATGGTATTCCTTCGAGCATAGTATCAGATAGAGATCCAAGATTTACATCCAGATTTTGGGATGGGTTACAGAAGGCCTTGGGTACTAAATTGAGATTGAGTTCTGCTTATCATCCGCAGACTGATGGTCAAACTGAAAGAACGATTCAATCATTGGAAGATCTATTGCGTGGAATAGTTATTTGCCGTTGATTGAGTTTACCTACAACAACAGTTACCACTCGAGTATTGGTATGGCTCCATTTGAAGCTTTGTATGGTAGGGGGTGTAGGACACCACTGTGTTGGTATGAATCTGGTGAAAGTGCAGTGATTGGACCAGAAATTGTCCAAGAGACGACGGAAAAGATTAAGATGATTCAGGAGAAGATGAAAACTTCTCAAAGTCGTCAGAAGAGCTATCATGATAAGAGGCGGAGAACACTTGAATTTCAAGAGGGAAATCATGTGCTTCTGAGAGTAACTCCTACGACGGGTGTTGGTCGAGCACTAAAGTCAAAGAAGTTGACGCCGCGTTTCATTGGTGCATTTCAGATTACAGAAAGAGTAGGAGAGGTGGCTTATCGTATTGCTTTACCGACAACACTTGCAAACCTACATGACGTATTCCATGTATCCCAATTGAGGAAATATATTGCGGATCCGTCTCATGTGATCCAAGTAGATGATGTGCAGGTGAGGGATAATATGACAGTTGAGGCTTTGCCTATGAGGATTGAAGAGAGGAAGATAAAACAACTGCGTGGTTAAGAAATAGCTTTGGTCCGAGTGGCTTGGGGAGGAGCCGCAGGTGGGAATGTTACGTGGGAACTGGAGAGTCAGATGAAGGACTCTTATCCCGAGCTCTTCGTTTGAGGTATGTTTTCGAGGACGAAAACTCTTTTAGTACACTTGCTATTTTTCCGATCACATAACATCGAGGAAATGTCTTACGTACAGCGACTTCCAATATGGAAGTTCAAAAAATAATTGACCTCTTCTTCCACCCACCTTTGACATTTTTTTTTATATATTTTTCGTAGGGTTTTGGGAACTTCTGACTGCGCACTCTCGCCATTTGTGTCGTCTATGTCGGCGGTGCTCTACTTGCAGTCGTCACTCTCTCCTCGGGTTATCCAAGCGATGCCCGAGGGTTAGTTCGTTGGTTGGATAATACTTCCGGCCGAAGCTTGGTAGTTTCCTGGGTTGGACCGCCGTATTCATGTCTCCCTTTGTTAAGTTTTGGCGTGAGTCCTCGGCTGACGAATGGGCGTATCCTCGAAGAGGGGTTTAGCCGGGGGCTCTGCTGCTCCTGCTCTACCCCTTCGCTTATGTTGCGGTGGAAGGGTGGATTTGATGAACCGTCGAATTCATTTTTTCCTTCTGCATGTACGTGAATCTGATTCGAGTTCTAGTTCGGGATCTAGTTTGGCGTCCAGCCCGGAATCTGGCTCGTGGGCCGGCGGCTCAGATAACACGGCAGCAAGTAGCTCAGATGTTGAAGTGATTGAGGTTGAAAATACGCCTCTCACGGCTATAGCCGAGGAGGACCATGCGGATTCTCCCGGCTCTGACGCCGAGGAGAGTGTTTCTCTGATGCCGCTTTTCAGCTATGAATGCACGGTCGAGCTTGATTGGGTGGCCGATGAGCCTATGTCAGTTGTATCCCGATACACCGAATCTTTAAGCGGAGCATTTAGTGAAGGTGAGGCCCGGGGAGACGGAGATGAGTTGAATTTTCAAGTAGATTGCCCGTCTCGCGACGAGCGCGTGTGCTCTCGTTTTGACAGGGATAGTTTTGCCATGTACGAATATGTGTTTAAGGAGCTCGGTTTCCGTCTTCCCTTCTCTAGTTTTCAAACCTCCTTATTGGCGTTTCTTGATCTGGCGCCATCTCAACTGCACCCGAACGCCTTTGCCTTCATGCGGGCATTCGAGATTGTCTGTGATTATTTGGGTATTGGGGCCACGACCGCTTTGTTCGGCCGCTGCTTCCGTGTCCAAAGGCAGACGGCGGATGGGCGTTATAATTGGGTTTCCTTTAGGAATGCTGATAGAAAATTTTTCAAGATGTATGCCGACTCAGTGAAAGATTTCAAGGACCGTTACTTCCCCGTCCGTCCACACAGCCCGCTGTCATACCCCAAATTTGTCCTACCCTTTAATTTCTAACTGGCTTAGACTTTTGCATCTCATCTGCATATATCCACTAGGTCATCAACATAACATCATGCATCATTAATCAATAAATTTGGTATGGGGTCGAGGATCTTGGTAATTAAGGTTCTCAGTGGCTTTTAGGCTTTCATCTCAGGTTATTCTTTCTTCATCAACACGCACCTAAGGCAAATGGATCAAGGTTTCTCATCCATCCTGATTGAGCTTGTTGACTCCCATCTCTACTAAGCCAAAGTTCAGATAAGTCAGTGAAATCAATTTGAAGATTAATGGCTCAAGGGCATAAAAAGGAAAAACGGAATAGAAAGAGGAATATTCTTGTGGTTTCTTGGCACAAGTTGCAAAGCATTAATGTATTGTCATTTAGATTCAAGTGTCAGGGGTTCTTCAAGTTACAAATGCCATCACTCATTCAAAGTTACAAGATGAAAGATGAAGAAGAGTTGGCATTACAAATTTGTCGCTTGATTCAAGTTTGGCCAATTAAAGAATTTGAACATGGAAATTTCAAGTGAAGCACATGGAGGGAAGAGAGACAATTCAAAGTGTATTTGAAAGTATAGAAAATATATATATCATTTCCATCCAAAATCCATTACATACATTTCCACTTCAAAAACAAAAAAAAAGAAGCTTCATTACACTACATGATCTCAAGGAGTGTGTTCAGTACAAATTCAAAAATTCATTACATTATGGTCCAAGTCATATTACAACTTCAAGATCAAAATTCATCCAAATACCATTACATCTCACCATCCTATTACATCACCAATACTGCTGTATATGGAAAATTACAACAAGAGAAAACGTGAGGAGCCTATTGTTCTTATCCCAAATCCCATCCTAATTGCTCTTTGTTTCAAGTGTTCTCTATGACCAAGCAATGATGGTTTCTCCGTGAAGATATGGTCCAACTGAACGCCGGCTTCAAGGTTCTCGTTGAAGGAATGATTGAATCAAACACCACTGCTCAAGCAAACCTGCAACACACATAAAAACCATTCAGCATACTTCATAGACATTTTGTATCCAGTTTCAGCATAGCTCAGAAAATCCACAATCAATTCACATTAGTTTAAACCATCCAAAAACCTGCCACAATCCATATGTGATCAGCCCCATACATGATGCATCATTCAAAAGAGATCCTGAACCAGTATATACATTCATATCAGTTTCTACTACACTATTGGATTTGTAATAAACATGAACCATATCCAAACATAAACAAAACATAACAGGCTGCCAGTCTAAACATCCATACCAAAAACAGTCCCTACACAATTACCATATCACTAACCAATTGTCTACTAAATTCCAGCCCTGCACAATACACATAACCATTACCAATCAGCCATGCACCAAAGTCACCTGCAAATTGGATCCAGGCAGCAAAGAAACCATTCACTACAAACCAACAATTTTTAACAAAAAAATGAAAATAATTTGGCAGTTGCATCAAGTTCAAAACCAACATACATGGATTACCAAGACAGTTCCATTCAAGCCATTCACTCGCATCAAAGTAGTCCACCATCCGATTGTGTGTTACACCACCAGGGAAATCTTACTATACTCGTGTTCAAATCGTGTCATGAAACCTTATCTGCTGTATTACTACGCCCTGTAGAAGAAAACAAGAGGATAAGCTTCAAATCAGTTTCAGGCAAATTGGTTTGAAAAAAAAAAGAATTAAAACAAGAAAAAACAAATCAAGAGGAAGTCACAAAGCATTTTTGGTTTCAAATCCAGATCAACATATTCCCAAACTAGCCTCCAAGTAACACTAACCCCATGGTACTAAACTAACCATAACCAACTCAATTGCTAACAGTCATAACCGTCAAAACAGAATTGTAACTGTCAAAACCACTCCAACTAACTTTCAGCACACTTTTGTTTTAACCTCTACACTACTAACAGAAGCAAAACTAACCAAAACAGAATAACAGATTTGTAACCACCCTAACCACCTAACTAACTAACTTCCAAAAACAGTTACAAGCCTAACAAAATCCAAACCGCATCCTCACAACTCCAACAGAATTTTGAAGCTAGTTAACATTTCTAGCTGTTAACTTCCTAACTTTCAATAACAGAAAATCAAACCCTCCTAAACCTACAACTAACTCCCAACCCTCAAAACAGAGTCAATTACTAATCATAACCACCAACAGAAGAGACAGTTTGTAACTAACTCAATTTTCAGATTCCAACAAACTCAGTCGATTCGATCTCACCCTCCAATTCTCCTAACTGATTTCAATCCTGAGGCTCTAATCAATTCTCCCTCTAACTGATTTCACTCTCTCCAAATCTCTATATAACAGAATCATCACTTCAAGCTCAAGATTTCACGCCATTTTCCACAACTCACTCTTCATCATTCATCTTCCTGATTCAACCTCTATCTCTCCCTCTCATTCCATCATCCCTCTCCCTCACCTTCACCAAAGCTCATCACCACCATTGTTGGAGTTTCAACCTCTGAAACTCCTTCAACCGAGCTCAACCTTCATCCCTTATCAACCACCTTCATAACTCTTTGAATAACTCTGTATCATTCAACCTCTATCTCTCACGCTCAAGCTCTCATTCTCTGAACTCAGAATAACGACACAAACACCGCAATAGAACTCACAGAGAAAAATCAAAGAAAAGAAAAAGAAGAAAGAAGATTCGTAGAAAGAAGAGAATAAGAGGCGAAGTGCTTGGATGCTAATTATTACCTGGATTTCACGAAGACGCGTCCTTGGTGTTCTTAGGACGCCGCCGGCTTGAAGAGTCACCGGAAGCTACTCCGGTCGGTAAGATCCCTTATCATTCGTTCTTGCGCTCTATCATGATGTTTGTTTCGTCTCCGATTGACTGAATCCGTTGATGCTTAGACTCGTGTTTGCTGTTAGACCTAGGGTTTGCTTGATCTCCCTTTCTAATTGTTAGATTTAGGCGTTAAATCTGAGACTAACAGAGATATCGGAGGAGATTGAGGCCGGATTAGGATCTAGAGTTGGATTTGGGGAAGAATCGGTGCGTGAGGTTTGGTCATTGGTGGCGGTGGGGAGGACGACGGCGACGTAGTCGCCGGAAATCGCAAGAGAGAAAGGATACGAGAGCGAGAGAGAGGAAAGAACTTGAAGAGTCACAATTTTGACTCTGAACCCTAACTACATCCAAAACGCACCGTTTCCTTCTTTTTTTAATTTTTAATTTTGTTTTATTTTCTGATAATTGAGTAGAAAATAAGCTTGGGCCATGAAATTGCTGATACACTCCATGTCTTGGCCCAACGTACATCCCTCCTCTTGAATAACAAAAATTACTTTTGGGCTAACACCATGGGCCTATGCCCCAAATGCTATTCACCACCACTGATTTCAATTTTATACCCTCTGTCTCCATTAACAATTTAGATTTTAATTAGTTTTTTTTCATTTCTTTTAGTAATAAAAATGACATTTTCTTTCCTATTATTTTCTTAGACTTTGATACAAATTTTGACATATAAAAATGTGCTCAAAAAAATATTAGTTTTAGGCTATTTGTTTTTTAGTCTTTTACTAAATTCAATTTCTCCCATAAAAATCAATATAAAAATAGTAGTTTTTTTTAGTTTAATTTTGCGCTAATACTTGTATCATTTTCTTTATGTTTTGTACCATCTCCATGCTAATTGTTGTATAATTTTTGTGTGACTTTGTTACTTGTTTTGGCCATATTTTTGGCCTATTTTGTTAATCATTCTAATGCTCCTTTTAGAATTCAATCACCATGTTAACATAGGATTTAGACTTGTAAATAACTCTAGGCTTAAAAATTAGGCTAGTCTCCCCCTTTTCATTTCTTTTTCTTTTACAACATAAAACACTCTAAAAATACTTGAATAAATTTCCCATAAAAAATACCAAGAAAACTCATAAAAAATGACTAATAAATACTTTGACTAATAAAAAGGGAATGGAAGCTTGTAACTTCTCTTGCTTAAGGGATGTTCGAGTGCTTGGAGCTCCCTTGCTTAAGGGTTCCATTCAGGCGTAAGTTCCCAACCTCTAAAAAACACAAACCAAAGAGTAACTCGAGTTTCCCTTGCTTAAGGGATTTCCTCGAAACGCTCAAACTCTCTCTCTCTTCTCTCGCTTTCTTAAGGGCACCGTTATTTCCGCTCCATTGCATCCTAGGCTGTCCCCTTGTGCAAGAGCGCGAACGTTAACGCCGCCATACTAAAAAACACAAAAACAAACAGAAAATATGGAGCCGAACTACGGCGCTCTGATTCCTGAAAAGGATACGTAGGCATCAAGTCGCGGGGCTTGAACGAGCACGCTTGTAAATATTTCCTTCTTTTCCCCGTATTTCTTTTGCATGCATTCGCATATAGACATAGACATAGTACACACCCTTTAGATAGAAACAAACATAGGTGGATACCATCGAGTACGATGGGCGCGAGGGGTGCTAATACCTTCCCCTTGCGTAACCGACTCCCGTACCTTGATTCTCTGGTCGCAAGACCCTGTTCCTTCCTTTGTTAGGTTTTCTGATATTCCTTTCCCTTATGGGATAAATATATTGGTGGCGACTCTGTTCATTTTTCGCGAGCGTGCGACAGCTGGCGACTCTGCTGGGGATTACCTAAGCAAGTCGATCCTAGCCTTTGTTTGTTTTATTTTATTGGGTGTTTATTTGTTTTTATGTCTATATCTTGTATATATGTTTGTATGTTTATTTTCTGCTTGCATATCATGTTTATTTCTGTTTGCACATCATGCATATGGATTATATTCTGTGTTCCTTGGGGTCTTCTGTTCTGTTTTGCAGGTGGGGGGTTTGTGTGAGGTAAAAGGCCCACTACCCAGGCCAAGTGACATATAGGATTAGCGTGGATGCTCATGTCGACTCCCGTAGCGCTTGCTATGGCTGAGATTGACATGGGGTACCACAACTGGGCGAGGTTCTTTCATGGAACACTGTGTCTGGCACGCTTGTTGCCTCAAACACTTTGTACCCCATGGGAACTGTAGACCCTGGTGACCATTAGGGACCACCTGTCCGTGTCTAGAATTCATACCCGTAAGATTGGGGTGGGACAGGAAACCTTGACTCCTACATACCTTTTGGCTCATCATATCTGAGGTCGGACCTTTATTTGGTCTGTTCTCATGGCTCTTGATATTCTGGTATTTCAAAAAGGCGTCGAACCTTTGATCCCGTGACATTTGGCCTGTACAGAGGTTTTATATCAGTCATTCAGAGGATTGTGTGGTGGTTACTCAGATCATATGGACCTTGATCCCATGCTTGCATTGCATAACATCATTGTTTTATCCACTTCATTTGTGAGGAATTCTAAAGTCTATTTCCAAAAAAGAAATGAAAAGAAAAAGGAAATAGAAAAGAAGAAAAAAAGAAAAGAAAAGATATTCTATAAAAAAAAAGCTTTGGTTTCAAAAAAGGATAAAAGAAAGAATGTGTGAAAAGACTTTAGGATTCCTCGGAAATGAAACATTGCATTCATATCATCATACATTTCATGGTTCCGCATCAGAAGCTAATTGGGGTCCCTTTCAATCCAGATTTCTGCTTCATCAACGCCTTTGACTTCCCTACATCCGTAGCATACAAGGATTAATCAGAAGAGAATCATGGACCATCTTGAACAAAATCAGGCTGAACTTCGTAAGGACTTGGATACTATGGGGGAAAGGATGACCCAACTCTTTGAGACTCTCCATGTTGTTGTTCAAGGGCAAGAAGAGCTAAGACAAAGTGTTGCTAAATTGGCTAATAGTACTCCGACTACTGTTGCTAATGGAGGATCAAAATCGGTGCCCGTGGAAGTTCCTAATAAGGAGGATTCACACCATGAGAACGATTCTGAACTTGAAGCTTTCAAGTTCCCGATTGAAGAAAATGAGAGAAAGTTCCATCTCTTGGAAGAAAGATTGAAGGCTTTAGAAGGTCGAGGCTCCTCTGGTTTAAATGCTATTGATTTGTGCTTAGTGCCTGATATCAAGATTCCTGCTAAGTTCAAAGTCCCTAGTTTTGAGAAATACAAGGGTATTACTTGCCCGATGAGTCACATCAAGGCATTCTGCAACAAGATGGCACCGTATGCAGAAAATGACAAGCTTCTAATGCACTTCTTTCAAGATAGTCTCAGTGGGGCATCCCTTGAGTGGTATACACGACTTGAACGAATCCATGTCCGCACATGGGATGAATTAGCAGAGGCTTTTCTCAAGCATTATAAGTACAACAGTGACATGGCTCCTACTAGACTACAACTCCAAAGTTTAACTCAGAAGGTTGATGAGTCTTTTAAAGAATATGCACAAAGATGGAGAGAATTAGCTTCCAGAGTCCAACCTCCTCTTTTGGAACGAGAGCTTGTAGACATGTTCATGAACACTTTGAAAGATCCATATCTGAATATGATGGTTGGATGTGCTTCCTCCGAATTCTCAAGTTTAGTTGTCGTAGGAGAGCGAATTGAAAACGCCTTAAAGATGGGTAAAATCCAAGATATGGACAATGCTTCTGAATTCACAGAAGAAGAGAAAAGTGAAACAAACGCAATCTCTGAGATTGAAGAAGAGGAAGTCCCTGCTCATCCTCAGGTTCAGGTTCCTAACTATCAGATGGTACTAGTTTCTCCTGGCCAATATGTTCCACAAGCCTTTGCCACCACTATCAATCAACAACCTCAGATGGTCCAACAACGACCGATTCGGTATTTGCCACAAAAGCAATGTGTTCCACATCAACAAGGTCATCCGAATCAACGCCAACCGAGAAGTAATTTGGAACGAAGAAATGCTCCTTTGGACCAGATTCCTATGACATATAGCAAACTTCTTCCATATTTAGTTCAAAGCTCATTGGTGGTTCCCAAATCTCTAAAGCCTCCACCACAACCGTTTCCACCTGGGTATGACCCTAATGTGAAATGTGGATATCACGCTGGATCAATGGGGCACTCAACTGAGGACTGCAATGCTTTCAAAGCCAAAGTACAACAGTTGATTGATGGGAGGCATATAACCCTTCAAGAAGGAAACATATGGGTGAATGGAATTCCTTTGCTCGAATAAATGCCTAGATTTCAGAAAGTCTCCAGAATCAACAAATTCTTTCCTCACAACATATAGCTTTTCTAAGTTTGACGGCCATGCAAGGTTCCTCCATGTTTGATGGTGATTACCAATCTAGCAACTATGCTTGGGGCTCCCGCACGAGGGATAAGCAAGACGTACTCTTATCTTGAGCATTGCATCACTTGCATTGCTCGAATCCCTAAAGTAAGGCAAAGGTTTACGACTCATGGGTGACTTCGTTGGAGTTCTCTTTTGAAGTAATCTGAAGCGTTTGGAAGGAACTACAGAAAGTATTCAAGATCAACAAGTCCAGACGGAGTCAAGCCTCCTCTATTATGGCAATCATCAATTCATTTCTGCATTTTCATTTGTAATCTTCCTTGTTTTGTTAAATGTTTCTTCCATGTAAAACCTGTTTGTTTTTAATGAAAATAAAAATACATTGCATATGCTAGTTTCGAATCAATCCATTCGTGTTCACTCATATCTTTCTGTCTATCGATATCAAACTCTGGTTTAAGCAAAAATATCAAAAGGAGAATGATGAAAAAATAATAATTGCAAAAATCTTTAATCATGTGCTTTTGAATAAAACCCCGCTGAGGATGTACAGGCATTGTTTCAAATCCCCAAACACTGGAGATATAAGGGAGATAGACCTTCGTTAACCCCTTTGAGCCTTGAAGTAGGAGTTTCTTTTCTATACAAAAGAAAAAACCCTCACATTTAACCCAGGGGCAGGGTAGCGTTCAACTAACCTGATTGAGCAATCAAAATTCATCAGGAGTGTGCATCCAAGGATACAACAATGGTTATCTTTCAAAAGGTTGAGGAAAGTCAATACTACAATGGTGATCCCTCATCAACCAAAGAATGAGGCAGTCACAATCACCTCCCGCAAATCAAAGATTCAGGATCACACGACTTATTCAAAAAAAAAAGGTGAATAAAAAAGAAAGAAAAGCCCGCTAAGTCGACAACTTGAAAACAAGTGACTTAGGCAAAAATTAGGGCATCCCGCTGGACTCCAAAATAAAATTCAAAAGAATTTGTCCAGGCAAAAGTTAGGGAAACAAAAAGAAAAGCAAAAGCGAAAAACAAGGATTAAAAGAACAAAGTCGTGTGATCAGACACCAAATCGAAAGGTAACGTGACTGCCATGTCCAAGAAGACTCCATTAATCCCTCGATCATTCCAAACTCTTTTTGAAGGATGAACGCTCGTATCAGGTTAAATTGAACTTAGGACTGGAGAACATCACGAAGAATGGGTGGGTTAGGTTAGACTTTGAGCCTTAAATCCTTTCTTTCTAAAACCGTGAACCAGGCCACGTTACAACCCTTAAAAGACCTAATTGAAGCAGGGTTTATTTCAAAAGCAAGCTGTGTAAAACTGACTCCTAGATATTGCTTACCATTCATGTTGATATCGATGTGACAAATAATTCAAACACTGAATGCCACAACTTTGTTTTAATAACTTTGATTTCGAAGCTAGCATAAGCATTGCATTAGGATTATCATCTTCAAAACAAATATCTTTTACTTGTGAATAAAGACTTGACATCAAGGAAGACCAAACAATGAATAACTGCAGAAAAAGTTGATTGATTCCATGAGCCATTCACTTTAAAGGCTGACTAGTCCAAGGGGCAAGTTGTGTGTGAAAACTCTGTCAACTGAGGCATCCATTCAAGCTTCCATCAATCTGGGGCAATCAAGTCGAGGAATCTCTCTTGAGTTCATCCAATCTGGGGCAGTTACGTCGAGATTCGACAAATCTCTCCAAGGATCCTTTGGGGCAAGTTCCTTCGTAATCCATGAATCTTGGGGCACAATCTTCTGAGTTGTATTGCTTTCCCGGATCATAGGAGTTTATTTCTCCTGGAACTTTGGTCTCTCCCCAAACACATGAGTTTATTTCTCATGGGATTTGTTCCACTCCCCCAACCTGGTCTCCTTGTCTGAATTTCTCATCCTCAACATGCTGAATCGAGGGAATCTCCTCAAGCTCACCATCCCCAAGCAATTCAAGATGTAGGGAAAGTCAAATGAAGTCACTTCCTCCCCAACAAAGCTACATTCCAACCCTCAAGGCAGTTGCCAATAATCTTTGGTACTGTAGGGTTTCCAACACCGATTCATATTGGCACCTCAAGACAATAAGCAACGGACCCCAATGAGCATGCTTCACCATCACTCTAACGCCTTTATTTGGCACTTCGCATATAGAATCCATTGCATATAGCATTGCATCCTCAAAAGCGTAGCATATCCATCAAATGGAGCATTACGCCACAGGAAAATTCAAACATGCATACAAAGCATAAGCCAGATAATACAAATCAACACTCAATCAAGACGACGGTACTTCCCCACATAAAAAGTTGTCCTTACAAACTCCGATTGATATCTGCTACTACATCACAAATCTTCTCAAAGCCCAATTCCCGCCTTGGCAAACTTTTTCAAAGTCCAGTTCTCGCCCTGGCAAACTTTTTCAAAGTCCAATTCCCGCCTTGGCAAACCTTTTCAAAGCCCAGTTCTCGCCCTGGCAAACTTTTTCAAGGTCCAGTTCTCGCCCTGGCAAACTTTTTCAAAGTCCAGTTCTCGCCCTGGCAAATCATTTCTTTCATTTTCAGTCCTCGTCTGATATCTTATGGTGAAGTCAGTTCTCGCCTGACAACCACCATTCATCCATAATTTCTTACCGTAAAACCCATTCTCAATCCCCAGCAAGTCATTATTCTCTTTCCCCATTCAACCGTAACATCCATAAATCATTCCACCAAAAAAACAAAAATCCCTTTCCCCAGCAGATATCAAAACACAAATAAGGATAACACTTACACCATCCTCTCTTCAGGACAAATTTCTGGTACTTTGATATTTAATCTTCTTCTACCTTCAATGTTCGAAAGGCTAGCGCCAATCTCACTCTCAGGTTTAAGACGATTAAATAGGGGCAGCTGTCATACCCCAAATTTGTCCTACCCTTTAATTTCTAACTGGCTTAGACTTTTGCATCTCATCTGCATATATCCACTAGGTCATCAACATAACATCATGCATCATTAATCAATAAATTTGGTATGGGGTCGAGGATCTTGGTAATTAAGGTTCTCAGTGGCTTTTAGGCTTTCATCTCAGGTTATTCTTTCTTCATCAACACACACCTAAGGCAAATGGATCAAGGTTTCTCATCCATCCTGATTGAGCTTGTTGACTCCCATCTCTACTAAGCCAAAGTTCAGATAAGTCAGTGAAATCAATTTGAAGATTAATGGCTCAAGGGCATAAAAAGGAAAAACGGAATAGAAAGAGGAATATTCTTGTGGTTTCTTGGCACAAGTTGCAAAGCATTAATGTATTGTCATTTAGATTCAAGTGTCAGGGGTTCTTCAAGTTACAAATGCCATCACTCATTCAAAGTTACAAGATGAAAGATGAAGAAGAGTTGGCATTACAAATTTGTCGCTTGATTCAAGTTTGGCCAATTAAAGAATTTGAACATGGAAATTTCAAGTGAAGCACATGGAGGGAAGAGAAACAATTCAAAGTGTATTTGAAAGTATAGAAAATATATATATCATTTCCATCCAAAATCCATTACATACATTTCCACTTCAAAAACAAAAAAAAAGAAGCTTCATTACACTACATGATCTCAAGGAGTGTGTTCAGTACAAATTCAAAAATTCATTACATTATGGTCCAAGTCATATTACAACTTCAAGATCAAAATTCATCCAAATACCATTACATCTCACCATCCTATTACATCACCAATACTGCTGTATATGGAAAATTACAACAAGAGAAAACGTGAGGAGCCTATTGTTCTTATCCCAAATCCCATCCTAATTGCTCTTTGTTTCAAGTGTTCTCTATGACCAAGCAATGATGGTTTCTCCGTGAAGATATGGTCCAACTGAACGCCGGCTTCAAGGTTCTCGTTGAAGGAATGATTGAATCAAACACCACTGCTCAAGCAAACCTGCAACACACATAAAAACCATTCAGCATACTTCATAGACATTTTGTATCCAGTTTCAGCATAGCTCAGAAAATCCACAATCAATTCACATTAGTTTAAACCATCCAAAAACCTGCCACAATCCATATGTGATCAGCCCCATACATGATGCATCATTCAAAAGAGATCCTGAACCAGTATATACATTCATATCAGTTTCTACTACACTATTGGATTTGTAATAAACATGAACCATATCCAAACATAAACAAAACATAACAGGCTGCCAGTCTAAACATCCATACCAAAAACAGTCCCTACACAATTACCATATCACTAACCAATTGTCTACTAAATTCCAGCCCTGCACAATACACATAACCATTACCAATCAGCCATGCACCAAAGTCACCTGCAAATTGGATCCAGGCAGCAAAGAAACCATTCACTACAAACCAACAATTTTTAACAAAAAAATGAAAATAATTTGGCAGTTGCATCAAGTTCAAAACCAACATACATGGATTACCAAGACAGTTCCATTCAAGCCATTCACTCGCATCAAAGTAGTCCACCATCCGATTGTGTGTTACACCACCAGGGAAATCTTACTATACTCGTGTTCAAATCGTGTCATGAAACCTTATCTGCTGTATTACTACGCCCTGTAGAAGAAAACAAGAGGATAAGCTTCAAATCAGTTTCAGGCAAATTGGTTTGAAAAAAAAAAGAATTAAAACAAGAAAAAACAAATCAAGAGGAAGTCACAAAGCATTTTTGGTTTCAAATCCAGATCAACATATTCCCAAACTAGCCTCCAAGTAACACTAACCCCATGGTACTAAACTAACCATAACCAACTCAATTGCTAACAGTCATAACCGTCAAAACAGAATTGTAACTGTCAAAACCACTCCAACTAACTTTCAGCACACTTTTGTTTTAACCTCTACACTACTAACAGAAGCAAAACTAACCAAAACAGAATAACAGATTTGTAACCACCCTAACCACCTAACTAACTAACTTCCAAAAACAGTTACAAGCCTAACAAAATCCAAACCGCATCCTCACAACTCCAACAGAATTTTGAAGCTAGTTAACATTTCTAGCTGTTAACTTCCTAACTTTCAATAACAGAAAATCAAACCCTCCTAAACCTACAACTAACTCCCAACCCTCAAAACAGAGTCAATTACTAATCATAACCACCAACAGAAGAGACAGTTTGTAACTAACTCAATTTTCAGATTCCAACAAACTCAGTCGATTCGATCTCACCCTCCAATTCTCCTAACTGATTTCAATCCTGAGGCTCTAATCAATTCTCCCTCTAACTGATTTCACTCTCTCCAAATCTCTATATAACAGAATCATCACTTCAAGCTCAAGATTTCACGCCATTTTCCACAACTCACTCTTCATCATTCATCTTCCTGATTCAACCTCTATCTCTCCCTCTCATTCCATCATCCCTCTCCCTCACCTTCACCAAAGCTCATCACCACCATTGTTGGAGTTTCAACCTCTGAAACTCCTTCAACCGAGCTCAACCTTCATCCCTTATCAACCACCTTCATAACTCTTTGAATAACTCTGTATCATTCAACCTCTATCTCTCACGCTCAAGCTCTCATTCTCTGAACTCAGAATAACGACACAAACACCGCAATAGAACTCACAGAGAAAAATCAAAGAAAAGAAAAAGAAGAAAGAAGATTCGTAGAAAGAAGAGAATAAGAGGCGAAGTGCTTGGATGCTAATTATTACCTGGATTTCACGAAGACGCGTCCTTGGTGTTCTTAGGACGCCGCCGGCTTGAAGAGTCACCGGAAGCTACTCCGGTCGGTAAGATCCCTTATCATTCGTTCTTGCGCTCTATCATGATGTTTGTTTCGTCTCCGATTGACTGAATCCGTTGATGCTTAGACTCGTGTTTGCTGTTAGACCTAGGGTTTGCTTGATCTCCCTTTCTAATTGTTAGATTTAGGCGTTAAATCTGAGACTAACAGAGATATCGGAGGAGATTGAGGCCGGATTAGGATCTAGAGTTGGATTTGGGGAAGAATCGGTGCGTGAGGTTTGGTCATTGGTGGCGGTGGGGAGGACGACGGCGACGTAGTCGCCGGAAATCGCAAGAGAGAAAGGATACGAGAGCGAGAGAGAGGAAAGAACGTGAAGAGTCACAATTTTGACTCTGAACCCTAACTACATCCAAAACGCACCGTTTCCTTCTTTTTTTAATTTTTAATTTTGTTTTATTTTCTGATAATTGAGTAGAAAATAAGCTTGGGCCATGAAATTGCTGATACACTCCATGTCTTGGCCCAACGTACATCCCTCCTCTTGAATAACAAAAATTACTTTTGGGCTAACACCATGGGCCTATGCCCCAAATGCTATTCACCACCACTGATTTCAATTTTATACCCTCTGTCTCCATTAACAATTTAGATTTTAATTAGTTTTTTTTCATTTCTTTTAGTAATAAAAATGACATTTTCTTTCCTATTATTTTCTTAGACTTTGATACAAATTTTGACATATAAAAATGTGCTCAAAAAAATATTAGTTTTAGGCTATTTGTTTTTTAGTCTTTTACTAAATTCAATTTCTCCCATAAAAATCAATATAAAAATAGTAGTTTTTTTTAGTTTAATTTTGCGCTAATACTTGTATCATTTTCTTTATGTTTTGTACCATCTCCATGCTAATTGTTGTATAATTTTTGTGTGACTTTGTTACTTGTTTTGGCCATATTTTTGGCCTATTTTGTTAATCATTCTAATGCTCCTTTTAGAATTCAATCACCATGTTAACATAGGATTTAGACTTGTAAATAACTCTAGGCTTAAAAATTAGGCTAGTCTCCCCCTTTTCATTTCTTTTTCTTTTACAACATAAAACACTCTAAAAATACTTGAATAAATTTCCCATAAAAAATACCAAGAAAACTCATAAAAAATGACTAATAAATACTTTGACTAATAAAAAGGGAATGGAAGCTTGTAACTTCTCTTGCTTAAGGGATGTTCGAGTGCTTGGAGCTCCCTTGCTTAAGGGTTCCATTCAGGCGTAAGTTCCCAACCTCTAAAAAACACAAACCAAAGAGTAACTCGAGTTTCCCTTGCTTAAGGGATTTCCTCGAAACGCTCAAACTCTCTCTCTCTTCTCTCGCTTTCTTAAGGGCACCGTTATTTCCGCTCCATTGCATCCTAGGCTGTCCCCTTGTGCAAGAGCGCGAATGTTAACGCCGCCCAACTAAAAAACACAAAAACAAACAGAAAATATGGAGCCGAACTACGGCGCTCTGATTCCTGAAAAGGATACGTAGGCATCAAGTCGCGGGGCTTGAACGAGCACGCTTGTAAATATTTCCTTCTTTTCCCCGTATTTCTTTTGCATGCATTCGCATATAGACATAGACATAGTACACACCCTTTAGATAGAAACAAACATAGGTGGATACCATCGAGTACGATGGGCGCGAGGGGTGCTAATACCTTCCCCTTGCGTAACCGACTCCCGTACCTTGATTCTCTGGTCGCAAGACCCTGTTCCTTCCTTTGTTAGGTTTTCTGATATTCCTTTCCCTTATGGGATAAATATATTGGTGGCGACTCTGTTCATTTTTCGCGAGCGTGCGACACCCGACAGCTTACTGTGCTTTGTCTGATTTAGTGGAGGTGCGAGATGAAGCTGGTGCCCCGGAGAGGGACGAGAATGGGCAGGTAGTGAAGGAATTATGTACCTCGTTCCCATTCTTTTGGTGGAGGGGCCACTTCTCAGCTCCTCCTAAAAATTATGCTTGGGAAGATGAGGAACTGGACGAGCAGGATATAGCCTCGTACTCGGTTCTTTGCAAGTATGTAGAGAGTTTCACGATGTCGCAGTGGGTGACGAGGAAAGGGGAGCCCGTCTTGGACGAGAATGGTGTGCCGAAGGTAGAGCCGCGGGCAATCAATACGAAAGCCCTGTTATCATGTCGGACCCCCGAGGAAACCCACGCGTTGTTATGTTATACCCGGGCTATCTATCTCGTTTGTTTCCTTTATTTGATGTTTTTGCTAACTCGTTTGTTTTCTTTTTCAGAGGCTATGCCGACGAAGGAAGATAAGCTTTTGAAGATGATAACCCAAGATGCGAGGAAGCTTCGAGGCAAGAAACCCCGGGGGATGGGTGTTGGCGACAACTCAGGCTCAGCCGGTTCTCCCCGGGTGAACTTGGACGCCGAAAGGACTCCAAAAAAGGCTCGTCATGCAGAGACGGCTCGTGAAGAGACGTCGAGCCTGGGGTCTGATCGTGCCTTTGTGCTGCCTCCTTGCTTCAAAGATGGAGGTTACTTTGAAAACTTTCCTCTGTAAACCTCTCCGGATGAAGCCCGACGGGTAGAAGAGGTGGGATCTCCTGCTCTCCTCAAGCAGCTAGCGAGCGACGGTGCTGCCGTCATGAGGGTTTTGGGGATGGCCGAAGTGTTGGCTAGGAGAAGCCCGGTTTCCGCCGAGGCTTTGAAAAAAGCGGAGTCAGGTAGAAAGCTTGCCGAGGATGAGGTGAACAGGTTAAAAGCCGACCGGGAAAAGCTGAAGAAGAAGATTGATGGGGTTTTGAAGCAGAAAGACGAAGAGCTTGAAGCGGAGAAGAAAAAGGTTGCTGAGCTTCAACGGGAATGGGCACCATCGGCCGAGGAGTTTGCAGATGTGGCTGTGTTGAAGTCCAAGGCCGAGTTTGTCGAGAAGATAGATGGGTTGAAGCTCAGTCTTGCCGAGATGGCTGAAGCCGGGTTCAACTGCGCAGTTCGGCAGTTGAAGATTCTGAATCCGGGTTTGAAGGAGGATAATATTGGGCTTACGTCAAAGATTGTGGACGGGGTGCTGGTGCCCGAGTCTCCCGATGGGGAAGAATAATTCTTAGTTGTCAATTTGGGCCTACGTGTCCGTTCTTTTGCTGGCCTGCGCGCCATTTGTTGTTTGTATGTTGGGCTATGCCCGGATAATTTTTGGGGTCTGCGTGCCCGTCACATTTTGTAATATTCGGATATCGCCGTCCAATTTGATCGGCTTTTAATGCTTTATTTTTGCAACTTCTGTTTATGCTTTAACCTTGCTTGTTGCGCTTAGAATGTTCGTTGTTGTAGGAGATGTGATTGGATTATGTTTCGCATTCCGGGCGAGTGGTATTGTACTTAGAAGTATTTCGTATTGTTTTTGGACTATGCTCGGCCTTGGTTGGTTTTGCCGGGCGTGTGGGGTACGGCCCGGGTGCGCACAACAGGTGTACGCTATGAGCGAGTACGAGGCCGCGGTCGAGGCCAGGTGCTTGCGGCGTGAACGGTCCCATCGCGAGCTGGGGTTCTGCCGTGCAGGTACTACCACAGGGGTCTAGGTGTAGGATTCCCTGTGTAGCCGGTCTTATCCCTTGGATGGGAGTTCCGACTGCTGTTGTCGTGGAGTGCTCGTGTTCGTACCTTGACGCGAGTCCGTGCCAGGTTGGCCTCCCGTGCTCGGAGGGAGTAGCCGGGGAGTGTTAAGCTGTTTTTAGCTGTAATAGCGTCTGAGTTTTTCAGCGTTCCAGGGTCGAGCAAGTTTTTCCCCGAGGAGGTTCTCGAGGTAGTAAGCGCCGTTCTCGGTTTTATCGTAAACTCGGTACGGGCCTTCCCAGTTTGGGGCGAAATTGCCCTCGCGCAAGTCCTTCATGTTTCTGCGGAGCACTAGGGCGCCGACTTCGAACTCGCGTTTGATAACTTTGGCGCTGTGGTGCAGAGCTATCTGTTGTTTTAATCTGGCTTCTCGGAGGGAAGACCCACTTCGGATCTCTTCGACCATGTCGAGTTCTTCCCTCATAGCTTCGTCGTTGAGTTCTTCCTCAAGAGGTGACTCGGTCCGCCGAGAAGGCTCTCGGATTTCCACGGGGATTATGGCTTCGGTGCCGTAGGTTAGTCTAAATGGGGTTTCACCGGTGCTCGAATGGGGCGTCGTCCTGTATGCCCAGAGTACACTGTGTAGCTCCTCGACCCAAGCTTTCTTAGCCTCGCCGAGTCTTCGTTTCAATCCTTGGAGGATGACTCGGTTGGCTGCTTCGGCTTGCCCGTTCGTTTGGGGCTGTTCTACCGAAGTGAAATGTTGTTTGGTACCGAGCATGGCTAGGAACTCTCAGAACTTTCTATCGGTGAATTGGGTGCCATTGTCGGTTATTATTGCCTGTGGTACCCCAAATCGAGCAAGTACGTTCCTCATCTGAGAGGAACAATGCACAAATAACAACCGTACAATAGAAAAAAATAAACGTGAAATAATACCGAGAGAAAATCTAGCCTTTAATTTAAAAAGGACAATCTTGGAATTAAAAAAATGATTGAGGTTAAAATAGGGAAAATAATAAAATTATAATTACTAAATCTTCCCTCCCCTCCAAATCCCTCCAATTTGGAGGGGAGCAAAAAGTGAGCTTAGGAGGGATTTTGCTTCCCTCCCCTCTCCTTATGAAAAATGAACCAAACACAAATTGTTATAAATATCCACTCCCCTCCCCTCCCCTCCATCTACTCCCAACCAAACGGACCCTAAGAGAAAATCACCCGAGAAACATAAATCCTTGTAACATCTCTCTCAAGTAACTCAACAAGACCAATATGATATAGTTTAGTAATATGATAATTATAATATCGTGCAGTGACTTATTTTTAGAAAATAATAATAACATTTAACCGTTTAATTTTTTAAGCAAAAGAGAACTTCAATAAAATGAAAACGAAAAGCACAATATATAATACGGAGACCAAATCAAGACCCTTACGAAGAAGATGAAAATTTAAGTCTAAGTCTATGAGCATCTAATTTGTCTAACAAGAAATCATTAGCAATGTTAACATGAATAAATTTGTCTAACAAGAAATCATTAGCAATGTTAACATGAATATTATTACACCATGTTTGATGAGTTTCTAATAGTTTGCATATCTTCCTCATAGTTTTTTTCTCATTTTCTGTGACTATAGTTCCCAAGGCTAAGAATCCAACTTTTTAAAGGTGATTTTAGACACATCTCTTTATAAATTGATTGTTAAAGTTCGGCCTCAGATTAAAAATTGGGAGCGGTTATGGACAAGTTGATTAGTCTTAACCAATCAACCTTTCTTAAAGGGAGAATTTCGATTGATGGTGTTGTAGCTGTCAATAAGGTGATTTTAGAAGGAGTGTCTTATTTTTATAGTAGATTTTGAAAAAATGTATGATTCAGTTAGCTAGAATTTTCTGGATATGCTTATGAACATATTCATATTTAATGATAAGTGGAGATCCTAAATCAAAGCTAGTGTTTTTCTAGTAATTTGTTTGTGTTTGTTAATGACTCCTGAAATCAAGATTCAAAGAGGGTTGAAGCAAGAAGTTCCATTAGCTCATTTCCCTTTCCTCCTCGTAATTGAAGACCTTTGTGATTTGATTCGGCAGACTTCAAATCTTAATCTCTTGTCTAGTTTTAAAGTTGGTCCCTCCAAATTGGAGGTCTATCATCTCCAGTATGCTAATAATACCTTAATTTTGATTGAGTCGTCGGTTGAGCCTCTTTAGCTATCAAAGATAGTTTGACGGGATTTGAGCTTGCCTCGAATCTAGGGGTTAACTTTTATAAGAGTAGTTTGATTGAAATCAATGTTGATCTCTCTTTTCTTCAGTTGATTGAGGGCTTTCTGCATTAAGATTGAGTCCCCCTATTTCTGGTACCTTGGCTAACTAGTTGGAGGCAATCTACTTTGAAACTTCTGTTGAATTTGGTCTAAAAGAGACTTAATTTCTTACACCCTATGCACGAGTAAGAAAGATAGACACATTTGTCAAAAGCACTTAGCTTGTCTCACTTCTCACAGCATTTTTTTACAGCATTTTTTTACAAATTCAAAATCTAAAGAAAAAAGAATGCCTAGGCGTTTCAAGCCTAAAAAGATGGATAGACAAGTGTAGCAAATTATTTGCGATTCAAAGCTTTGGTTACAAAAATATAATTTTAAAAAAGAAAAAGAAAGAAATTTAAAAAGAAGCCGAAGCCACCTCCAAAGAAAAGCTACACCTAAGATACCCTTAAGCAAAGTGGAGGATAATTCACAGCAAAATAAAGCAAAATAACTTATGAACAACTTAATACACTAAGTTGAATATACCCATAAAAATATATAATAAGTTGAATGATACCCATGGGCGGATCTAGGTTGAGGCAGGGTGTGGCTATAGCCACACCAAATTTTTTTTTTTATATTTATATGTTATATAATATTTTTAAACTAAAAATAAAATAGTAACTTAATTATTTTTTCTTTAACTTTCTTCTTTTACAAGTTTATATTTTTTCTCCTTCTCAAATTTTACCATCAGTATTTTAAAAATTAAATCGGTCATTAAAATGACAAAAATACTATATCACTGATTTATTAGTTGAATCATCTGATCACTGGTTGAATTGTATTATTAAATTTGACTAAATTAGATAATTCAGTCAAATAAAACAATATCTATAACAAAATTATATAGTTAATAAACCCGTCAACGGGATGACTTATCTCTAAAAAATTCACCAAGAAATTTAAAATATTAAAATTTATAAATTCATTCTTTAAATTTAAATTTTAAATATAATTATCACACACAACAAAATAGTATAAAATACAAAATAATGTAATAAAATATTGCAATGTCTAATAAATTTAATTCCAATAAAAAAAATAGTTCTAAATAAATTTTGCACAAAGTCTATTTATATTTTAATTTTAATTTTTTAAAAAAATTATCAAAACGACGTCATTTTGTTTGAGAAAAAAATAAGCATTTAAATTGTCAGTTTTTTAAAACGAAAGATTTTCCATTTTTTACCAGTTATGACCGCCAATTTTTGAAAACTATCGATTTTTTTTTTATTTTCCATACTTTTTTGTTTAGCTACACCGATATATAATGTCTGAATCCGCCCCTGATGATACCAAATATCTACCATTTATATCATTTTATATTCTTTTACATTTAATAATTTGGTGAGCAAATACTCTATGTTGAATGATACCAAACAAAATATCTACCATTTATATAATTTTATTTTTACATTTAATTATTTTAAAATGGATTTTATATTTAGAGTATCAATATCTACCAAAATTATCTAGTACCAAAACAAAAAGGAGAATCCACATGCCTCAAGAGTAGGTTTAATGAACATAACTTTGAGAAACCATATATGCTTTTGTTCCAATGACATGTCTTCTCTACATTAATTTTTTTTAGTATAGCTGCTTTTAGGCCTTCTTTTTGAGAGTTTTTGTCCAGTTCATCGACCCTAGAGAGAAAATAGTAACTATTTAAAATTCTTTCAAATAATTGTTGTGAAATTTAAAGGATTAACCATACTAAAAAATTTGATCTATAGGAATAAAGAATAGTGAAAAATAAGACTCGAGAACTGATATAAAAAATGTGATTCAATATTTGACTTGAGGATAAAAAAAAATTGATAAATTTTTAGAAAGATCAAACAAAAAGATGTGGAAAAAAATTCAAATACATCTAAAGAATCTTCATTATCTTCGTCAAAAGATCTTTACAAAGAAACACTAGAAGCAACTTTTGAAAGAATTATCAATGTGAATGAAAGATCTTCTGAAGAAACATCTACTGAGAAAACTTTTGGAGAAGCTTCATGGAAAAGATCAACACATCAAAAGTTCATTCCAATATACAAATTTTTTTATACATCATATGAAAAAGCTGTAACAACATATGATGAATCAATTGAAGAAACCTCTAGAAATTCTTGTGGATATTTATTCAAATTTTGTCCAAAAGTTGATCAAAGAATTCACATGAAGTTTCCTCGAGGAGATCAACTAAAAAAGCAAACAAAGAAAATTACATTTGTTTCAAAGCTATACCTACAAAGAATGCAATAATAAGATAACACCTAAGACCTATAAGCAAATATATTTAAGTTAAGTGTCAAACTTGGTAAAAACAATCCGAAGTTAGAAAGAAATATTATTGACTTCAAAGATCACATTAAATTCATTGAAAATAACAATGAAATTCTTGAAAATGAATTTGATTATATTACAAGTCAATTGTTAATGTGAGACTCGTAATTCGTTAAAAAATGAAATTAGTCATTTACATGAAACCCTAGGTAAGTTCACTAAGGACAAAGAGAATTTGGATTTAATTTTAATTTATCTAGTCATGTAATGATAAGAAGAAATACAGTCGTCCCATTTATAATTGTAATCATTACAATAAACATGATTATTTAAAATTATTATACTTTTTTAAAATGCATAATTTAAGATGATCTAAAGGAGATAGCTCACGAATTCTTAAATCCACTAACACAAGAGAACCCAAAAATATTTGAATACAAAAAATAAAAATTTGTTTTGTTTTGCAAGTATATTTTGTAACTTCAAAAGTCTAAGATATTAGTTCAATTTGTGCAAAGCACAAGTTTGAAGGATCCCTAAAAAAATATGATTTTGATGATCTTGAATGTCAAGAAAGTCTTTGGAAAGTATTTTTTAGTGAAAAAATATTTAAATATTTTCCTAGAGAAGGAATAATGTTTTAGATCTCCTATCACATCAAGCAATTCAAAGATATGACCCTCCTTCTATTTCACACATTGTCTTCAATACGAGAGAATTATAAAATTCTTTAAATGTTTAAAGTAACATACTTAATAGGAAATAAATTCGGGAAAAAACTCTAGTTAATTCTCTAACAAGTGATTAATTATTTTTCTAGTCCACTTAACTTATTTCTAGTAATCATACATTATAAGAAATAACGCGCTTAGGGAAAGGGGTGCAAAGCTGGTAAAAATAGGGTGGAAAATGAAGATCAAGGCCCAAAGTCATCCAATCTCCAAACAGACCAAAGAATCTAAAAAACCAGCATCTAATCAATTAAACTTAATTGACTAATTAATTAGGCGTGTTTCAAATTCATATTCAATAAGGAAACAAAATTTGCACCGAAAACATTATATGTAAGTGAAATTTCTTAAGGATCCATTTCACTTTACTCAAAAAATAAATCTGCTTGAAACTTGACATTCAAAGCCAAAATTTTCAAAATACTAAAAAATTAAGAAGACGTTGCAACCCATACAAATTTTGGTGGATGGAAAAAAATTAAAACAAAAAACATAAGTGAGCCGCATGAAATCTTCACTATATAATTAGATTGCAAACGACACAACTTTATATCTTAGATGCAACATTGTAAAAGACAAACATTGATAATTAAATCATTCGGACCGAAAAAAGTGAAAGCTAAGCTTAATAAAATATGGAAACAATATCATTGATAGATTGCAAGAGCATAAAAGTATTAGTTTGGGGTTGGTGTTCCTTACTGATCGTACCTGATCGAATGCATCGTCGTGGCCTGCAACTTGTTGGATTTTTGAGAGAAAATTGGGGGTGTACCTGCAAGGTACTCTGATGCCAAAGTAAGAGAGAGCACACGGAGCACAAGTATCAGAGTGAGATGAAAAAGAATTACCTGACTCTCTTGTGAAAGAGGGTATTTAAAGGCCCCTGCGCTAGGACAATATCTTCTATTTTGGGCCAGATATCGGAGTCCCAAAACGGGAGACTGTCGGGATCTTACTTGGTAGGCCAGAATCAGCAAGTGACTCCTATCCTGAATGGACTTCCTGTAGGGTTCAGAGTGGTCAAAGATTGATTTCTCCGCTAGGCAGTTGACCACGTGCTCTACGGTGTTTACGTGGGAAGAAGTCCCAACAGCAAGCAAGTCATTGTTCCTTTTGGTCCCAGATGTCGAACTGGGTTTGGCCGAGGATGGGTCTGCTCGGGCCCACTCCAGAATACTTACATAATGAGTTATCTTATAATTGATTAATTATTTTCTTTATCTAAACTTTATTATATAATTTTACACCAAAGACAAATGCATGCAAACCATTGAAAAAATGGATAATAGACATTTACCCCCTACCATATAGGCGAGATTCGGGTTATCCCCCTATTAAATTTTTTTTTTGGATTACCCCTTGAAATATGAAAAGTTCTATGATTTACTCCCCTAGGACCCCCTGTAAACCTGTTTTTTTGATTTACCCCCTGGTTTTTCACTGTTTTTACACGCTTAGGGGGTACCCTAAAAATACAAGGGGTAATCCAAAACAAAAATTTAATAAGGAATAACCCGAATCTCTCACCTATATGACAGGAGATAAATGTCTATTATCCCTTGAAAAAATATCGCATTCAAATATGCAACAAAACTTTGTATTTGATCTTCACTAAAGTTCAAATTAATAATTCTGATGAAGACTCAATTTTTTAAACAAATTTGTACTTTGAATATTAAAACAAAAATAATACTTTGCAACCAAAGGATAAACATGGTTGTCTCTGCTTTTTGTGTTATGTGAAATGAAAGTTTCATTTATAAAAAAAAAAAAAATCTTTAATAAAATATGGTTGTTGGGACTGCACCAAAGGATAAAATCTTTTTAACTTCCCTTTCTTTTTAACGCCATAAATGTGTTTTTTGGTTGTCTTGTTATTCAAATTTGTTGAAATTGTAAAGATGAAAGTTCATGTTTTTCCTTTAATTCTTAAACAAAATATTAGTTGTTGTGTTTGCAGAAATTGAGGGAACAAGATGTTATTAATAAGAAACATCAAACTTTTTAGCAAAATTTCTTTGATAAAATATTCTTTTAACTCTGTACATGATAATGTAATAGCATGTATAACAGAATTTCATGGAATATGATTGTATATATTGTAGAATTTGATGAAAATGACGAAGGTTAGGGAGAAGCAATTTTTCTTTATAAAAAATTAACGTGAAAATAGAAAGATGTGGAGATAAAATTGAGTAGGGAATGTCTTGATATTCTCAATTTTATTTCTATGAAATTTGAACCATAGATCATATCCAATGGTACAATTTTAGGTATCACCAGTGAAAAATTTAATTGAACCTTCATTTTAAACTTATATATATATATATATATATATATATATATATATATATATATATATATATATATATATATATATATATATATATATATATATGAGAATTCTATGGTGCAGTCACCAATTTGACTTCAGTGGTGAAGTCACTGTCTGACCAATCAGAATTAAGCCCTAAGTCCTAATAGTGTCACAGTGGACTGAAGCATTAAATGACCCTTATTGACACTTACTGTGGTAATTTTATAGTTTGTATATTGCAACTTAGTCCCTAACATATTAATATTGTTTTTAAAATGTAATGTTTATAGACAAAATCAATTAAATTAAAACAAATTAATCAACTCAACAAATTAATCAACTCATCTCCATCTCCCTCACTTCATCATCGTGAACAGAAGTTGGAAATAAAAATTCTTCATCATCTCATCTTGGCATTTTTTCCCAACTACAAACGCAACACAACAGTTATCGTCTCATCTTGGCATTTTTTCCAAACACTGCAAACTCAACACAACAGTAATCGTCCCATTCACAGGTTCGTCAAACGTAACAGGACCACAAATCTGTTTGTGTTCGTATTGAGCACGCTGCTGCAAAGGTAAATGAGAAAATGGTTGTTATATTTGTTTGAATAGTTAAGATTTACTGATTTCAAATTGGGAATTAGGGTTTAGGATTGGGAATTAGGGTTTATGATTAAATTTGTTTTATTTACATGGGATTTATATTTGATGATTACGAAATTTCAATTTTGGTGGGTACCTTTGAATCAGGTCGATTGATTTAATAACGGATTAAGGAATTGTGATTGATGCTTGAAATTTTTTTCTGTACATGGGTTTCCTATTTGATGATTTGGAAATTTCAATTATGTTAAGTACCTTTGATTTGAATAGGAAATTAGGTATTGTGATTTATGTTGATTTTTGGTGTGTTAACGAATGTGTTAATTCAGGTTTACCATGGAAAACACCGACCATTATGATTCGTACGACTATCGATGCCGTGACAGTGGTACATCTGATTCTGAATCGGACAATGGTCGGGATGACAGTAATTCGGTGTCCAGTGCGTACCAAGGTTCAAGTAATGGTGATGGCGATGGCGATGGTGATAGTCACGATGAAAATTTTGTTGAATTTGATGCAGTTGTAGGTGATAGAACAGTGAAAATTGATGCCCTTACTGCTGATGAAATTCGTGCTATGGAATTCGGTACAGTTGATGAAGCTAATGTGTTTTCTTTCAAGTATGCTAAATGTAAAGGGTTTGCCATTAGGAAAAGTGATGTTAGGACAAGATCGACTGAGGGTGGACAAACAATTATAATGAGGCAGTTTGTATGCAATAAACGCGGTCTAAGAGATACAAAACACTTAAGGAGGCTTGATAAAAAAAGAGAACACAGACCTACGACCCGCACTAATTGTCCCGCTAGGCTTCGTGTGCATTACAACCCCCAGAAGGATAGTTATGTAGTGTCATGTTTTGAAGAGGCTCACAACCATGAATTAACACCATCTAGGTTTATCCACTTGCACCCCATTTATCGTGAGATTACTGCAGCAGATAGAGCTCAGATTGACGGTCTACAGTCAAATGGAATTAGAACTTGTCATATAATGGGGTACATGGTTGCTCAGAAGGGTGGACACGATCGTGTTGGGTTTACAAAGAAGGATCTGTACAATTATTTTGATAGTAAAATGCGTGCTAATATTAAAGATGGTGATGTTGCCGCTGCTATAAATTATCTAACTATGAAGTCATCTACTGATCCCATGTTATATGATAAATATGCTGTAGGCATGGATGGACGAATGAAGTCTCTTTTTTGGGCTGATGGAAGCAGTAGATCTGACTATTTTTGTTTTGGCGATGTGATTGCATTCGACACGACTTACAAGAAGAACAAATACAACTACCCATTGGTTATATTTCCAGGGTGTAACTACCACTCTCAGACAGTTATTTTTGGTGCTGCATTGGTGTCAGATGAAACGACAGAGACGTATAAGTGGTTGTTGGAGTGTTTTTTAGAGTGCATGGAAAATAAATACCCAGAAGCAGTTGTAACAGACGGAGATGGGGCGATGAGGGAATCTATAAAACAGGTGTTTCCGGATGCGACACATCGTTTATGCGCTTGGCATTTGAACAAGAATGCGTCTGAGAATGTAAAGAACTCGGAATTTTTGAAAGATTTTCAAAAAGCCATGTACTATAATTTTACAAAGGATCAATTTGAAGAGTTTTGGTCAAAAACAATTAAAGAAAACGGACTTGAAGGAAATCCTTGGGTTGCAAAAACGTACGAGAATAGGTCACTATGGGCAACTGCATATCTATGTGAGAAGTTTTTTGGACGTATAAGAACTACGTCTCAATGTGAAGCCGTCAATGCAATCATCAAGAGTTATGTCAGGAAGAAAGGCTGTATTTTTGAATTTATGCACAATTTTGATCAGGCTATGAGATCTTATAGAAACAATGAACTGATTGCCGATTTTAAATCAAAGTTTTCAGAACCTGTGATGAATACTCAACTGCGTGCCCTTGAGAGCCATGCTGCGAAAGTTTATACTATGGAGATTTTCAAGGAAGTCAGAGATGAAATAGTGAAAGTTGGATCATTGATTGTTAAGGAAAAGTTAATTCGCAACGGATTTAAGACTTATCGATTTACAAAATATTATTGTGATAACTATGACGTAGAGGTTGTGTATGATGGTGAAACACTTCAATGTGAGTGTAGGTTATGGGATTCTCGTGGGATTCCATGTTCTCATATGTTTGGTGTCATGAAGGAAGAACATGTTAGTCTCATTCCCACCGGTTTGATTTTGTCGAGATGGACGAAGGATGCAAAAATTCAATACTTGAACATGAATTGTAATGGTTCTGATGATTCTAATATGATTGAGCTAGCTCGGTTTGGTGCATATTGTTCTGCATTTACTGCCTTTTGCAAAGAAGCTTCAAAAAAGGAAGGTGTTTATGGGGAAATAATGGGTGACATTCTGAAGTTACACAAAAAGTATTGCAGTACGGACGATCCTATTTTGGCATCGAACTCAGCCGTAGGTGATCCAAATATTGTGAATAGCAAAGGTGCTCCAAAGAAAAAAAAGAATGACATAAAAGCTATTAGGCGATGTTCTAAATGCAACAGTAGAACTCATAATGCAAGGAGTTGTTCGGTAATTTCAAAAGCTATATTCTGTTCGTTTGAGTCAATCTGTTGCTCTTTTGATAAACATAGTAGTTTCTGTTGTATAATTTGCAGGTTGCGGAAAATGCGCCATCTGAACAAAATGTTGGTATGACGTTGCGGCCAGTAACTGATTCATTCAGCCAAGTTGTGAAGGTATTATGTTTTTTTTAATACAAGCTCTGATATGCTGTATTAATTATAACGTGTTATTATTTGTATCAAAAGAATAATTTGTTTGTTAAAACAGAACAAGAATGGAAAAAGAGGTCGCATTGGTGGAAGTAGTGTGCAAAATAAATGTACAGAACCACTGAACTCTCGTGGCGCTAATGTGACAGTGACTTCTCGCGCGGAAGTTGGAAGCACAAGCATACCCATGCCTGCAATGTATGGATTGCAACCCGTGTTGCCAGTGGTACAACCGGTGTTGCATCCAATGCATGTACAACCGTTAATCCCATTATATCCAACGACAGTTGCGGAAAATTCGGGTTCGTCTTTCGGTAGGCTACAACGACTGATGAACAATGGTGGTACTTGAACGAGCAAAGAAGTAGCTGTAATTTGACCAGGCATGAATTTGGAGGTGATTTTTAGTGGTATGACAAGGTTTAGGTTAGAATACATGCATCTATATAGGTTTTTTGTGTCCTAGCATATAGTTTGTAAGTTCAGTGGAGTCAAATCAACACTGATACAGTTTAATAGTTCTACTGTCAGTCACCTAATTCTATGAGTGCAGTAGTGGTTATATTACCATCATGCATTAATATTTTTTTTCACTTAAAGTTAATGCCATTGAATGAGGTTTAGGTTAGGTGTAACTATACCTATATATTTTTTCCAATATATATAGTAGTAGTACCACCAAGAGAGGAAAAAATAACATAAGGAAAAAAATCTTGTTTTAAAAGTGAATTGTTAAGTGTTCTTGCTCTTGAGAAATGTCCAGTGGTGAATCCCACTCAGTGACTTCAAGTGATACGTAATTATGTTTATCATTTGCTTACATATTTGCGTTTACATATAATTTCATTGTTTGCTTTGTAATTTTAATAGTTGCATGTTTATCTTTTTGAAGGATGGATGAACAATGGGATGAGTATTTAGGTAATTACGTTTACGATGAGGTTGAACAAAATGTCGATCTCAGTGACATTGAAATGATGAAGGTGAAGAAGAGATGGATGAAAATTTCGGTGATCCCGTGGTCGAAGAAAATGGCATTTCATTCAATTATCGTGTCACTGCTGCTTGTGTAAGAGGAAAGAATGTTTTCGTAAGTAATATGGACCGGTTATTTTAATCGACATGTTGGTATGTTAGATACGCATGTATTGATAATGATTTTGTGCTATGAAACATATTTAAAATGCAGCACTTTCCATCTAATGTTGCTGCCAATTGGTTATTGCCGTTGCAAACTGAGATAGACATTGTCGATGTTCATACCGATGCTGTTTACCCATGTGTGTTGAAGACTGGTAGGAGGCCAGTGGAGAGATATCTTTGCTTAGGTTGGTATGAGTATGTTAAAGCAACTCGTCTGAGGGCTGGTGATGTTCTTGAGTGCACTGTGGCAGATCCTCCTACAAGAATGTTTGTTCGTTTTATGATGTAATACGAATAATTTTAGGTGTATAATTAAACTTGGTTGAAGATGGAAAGTAATTTTCTTTGATGTTTTGTTAAGTAGTTGGTATGTAGTTTGTTTTGATGTTGTCTGTTTTGGTGTTGAAATGAATCAAATGTTGAGTTTCATAATGTGCTTTTGCAGTGTAATGAATTATTGTATTACTTTTGTATAATATTAAATTAAATCTTAGCATTTTGCATCATTCAGTTAGCAGTTTACTCACTACAAATATTTCAGATGAGAAGTTTCTTTTTTCTATAAATGAATAATTTGTTTTCTGATAAATCAGGTCATTAGTAACAAAAGCATAAACAACAACAACAACCATAAATTAGGTCATTAGAAACAGAAACGTGAACAACAACAACCATAAATTAGGTCATTAGTAACAGAAACCTTAATCCGGAAAATACTTTGCATATTGTATCATGACTGATTAATTTATCTAATGACAATAATCCAAAAAAAAAAAACAAAGTCTTAAAAATCTTGGAGATTTTCCTTTCATTTTGCAGTTTCATCTCTATCTGCTCTCCTTTACTGTATTGAAGTTTTTTAATAATGCCATGCAAATCCTTCAAAAGCTTCGAGCAGTCGCAACAGACTGTCCCACTGTGTGTTGTTGCAAAACAACTATGTTAACATACCAGTAATTCATGCTTTTTCATTTTTGCACCCCCTGAATTTTGAGCATTGCATGGGTTTTTGCATGGATCCTTACTCCGTACAAATACTTTTTGATATAAAAAGTATATAAATCATGCAGATAAACAACAGAATGTGCTATGATTAATACAACCACAAAAAGGGCCCAATCTTAATAAACTGGGGTCAACCATAAAATTTCCCAGCAATAACAATCACTTACATTAAAACTTAACAAACACATACAAAATACCCAATATACTTCACTTCACAACTAACATTGTATCTGGAACATTATAAATAAAACTTAATAAACTTCCATAACTGTTTACAATATAAAATTATAATATTACAAATAGAATCTTTCAAAAAAACCATTGCAACTATGATCCTCCTCGGTGCCCCTATGGGGTTGCAGCCCTACGCTCAACATATACCAATATTTCCTCCACCGGTGGGTATCGGATGACAAAATGGAGTTTGTCACCGACCTTCAAATCAACTTTCCTTACGTAATCAAACCACGCCCCACACAGATATGTCTCCTTCTTATCTTCCCTCTTCTTTATCTCACAGTAGTATGGTTCACCCTTATCACAGTCAAGTAAAACAATGTTTGAAAATTGGCGGAGAAGGCAACTATCAATCACATTTGCTGGAAATTGCTGCAAAGGTTTTCACCGAATGTCAGATTCTTTAAAATTAACAACTGACTTCTGCTGTTATAGGAAATCAAATAAAAACAGGACATACCATCACATTCTTGCGCATCTTCTTTGCATCAAACACTTCTCTAACCCAATACTCTTCATCCTGATTCACAATGATCGTAGTGTACACCCTGTACCAAAGCCAAAACATCATATAAACTTTGTTTAGAAACTTCCAACTCAACATCGAAGCAACTTATTTCAATATAATATACGTTCAAAATATATTTACCTATTGCTGTCGGATGATATACTTGTGAATTCATAGTCGACGCTTTGAGCATCGGGGGCTTCCGAAGAACCTAAAGCCTTACCCTTTAGTTTGCCGTTACCTCCGGCATCAACTTCGCGATGACCTCCTCTCTTGCGTTTGCCTTCCATGCCCTCATCGATCACCACACCTTGGGTCGGACGAATTAACATATCTTCGCTCTGCCAAAGTTTATTCTTTCCTTTCTCCACGGAGAGCCTGTCGTTGATCGTAGACCTGGTAACCTCTTGCACACAATGTTGTCTGGAAACCCCCTCGCCAGCTACACCCTTTCCCTTCGCTTTTCCCGACACCTTACTATGTTTATTACTCCTACACATGGTCCAATCAAGTAAAGAAACGTTAGTATCATACTTGCTCCCTAATCATACAGGTTTTTATGGTAAAATACGTGTTCATATTCATAAAACACACTTCAGAGTTACCTCCTGGATGCAGATGATTGGAGAGAGGCTCTGTAAACAGATGCATGGTAGCTTTTTCTTGAATCGACACCAGTATTGACTGGAGCACTTTGAATGAGCTCCTTGGCAGGTTCCTTTAGTGGATCAAGTCTGTATTTTGCTCGAAGATTACACACTTCCACCTCCACGGAGAGCCTGTCGTTGATCGTAGAACTGGCAACCTCTTGCACACAGCGTTGTCTGGAACCCCCCTCGCCAGCTTCACCCTTTCCCTTCGCTATTCCCGACACCTTACTATGTTTATTACTCCTACAAACGGTCCAATGAAGTAAAGAAACATTATTATCTTACTTGCTCTCTAATCATACAGGTTTTTATGGTAAAATACATGTTCATATTCATAAAACACACTTCAGACTTACCTCCTGGATTCAGCATTTTGGTGAGAGGCTCTGTAAACAGATGCATGGTAACTTTTTCTTGCATCAACACCAGTATTGACTGGAGCACTTTGAATGAGCTCCTTGGCAGGTTCCTTTGGTGGATCAAGTCCGTATTTTGCTCGAAGATTACACACTTCTACCAACTGTTTACAAAATTCTTCGTAGCTATACAATTTCCTGATCTTTTTTTTCTGGAGCAATCGTTTTTTCAGATACAACTTATGACATAGGTACATCTGTTGAAGTTTCTTTTCGTCAAAATGTTGAAGATTGAGTTTATCAGCTCTGCAACATTATAACATGCAACACACATTGTTTATAAAATCCTGAAGATTGTATCAAAAACCCTAAAGTATGTAAAATCTATGATATTTAAATCAACAAATTTGCGCGGTATTCAATGGCATAGACAAACACAAATTACATAAACCGTAAATGTGTACCAAAAACCCTAAATTTTTTAAAATCTATAACATTTAAATCAACAAAATTGCGCTACATTGTATGGCATAAACAAACACATGTTACATGAATCCTAAAACACTGTCGATTTGGATATCAGAAAAGCAGAGATGAGTTAAAAACGAAGAGAACAGATACTAACCTATCTGAAGAAGACATGATGTCGTCTGAAATCGAGTGTCGTTGTTGGAGTTGATGTTGCGCAAAGAACAACAGTTAAACGGTGAGAGAGAATGCAAAAGAAAGAGAGATTAAAAACCGAACAGTCATGCAGGGACGAATGCTGGGCGGGAGGTCGTTGTCACTGGGGAAAGTAGTGGATGTCGATCTGAAATGATGATCGGTGATGAAACTAAGAGGGATGGGAAAGGTAAAGCAGTGTTGAAGGAAGGTTATGTGAAGGGTGTGGTTCAAGTAGGGCGTAGAAGAAGTGATCGAATATATAGTAAAACAAAGGGCAAAGATGCAGCGGGAGAAACAACGATTGATGGGGGAGTTGGTGTCAGTTTGGGTGCAAGAGCTGGGTTTGAAATGAGGTCGTCAGAACGTGTGAATAAAAAGAGAAAGAGTTGCAGGATTGTAGAACCCGTTCAAATGAAGGATGTTGATGGACACAGGTACTTTTCGTGGTGTAAGGTTATAGAATGTGCTAAGGTAGCTGGGAGAAATGCTCTTGTAAGTATATTAAGTTATTTAGCTTATGTATAATATAGGCGTTTTAATTATAAAAATATACGCATTGAATGTTGGATATTTTTGTTGTTTTTATTTTGACAGTTGTAATTATAGTTTGTGGCGTTTTATGTTTTACGTGCAGCAATTCCCGCAAACAGTTATCCGCGGTTGCTTGGACAAGCATTATACGCGTGTTTTGTTCAGGGATTCAGATTTGAAAAAGGTCTTCAAATGTGAACTCCATTATGCTAAGAGGAAGTATTTTGTTGAGAGGTTCATTTACGATGGGTGGTCTGATTTTGTGAAGGAATGTCGCATTTAGGATGGTGATCGTCTTAGATTTGTAATGTGTGACAAACCAAGCCCGACTATTACATCTAGAACACAATTGGTTGCTGTGTCAGTCGTCAACAGATCAAGAGTTTGATGATTGTGTTTTTATTTAAGTCAAAGACATGAATGTATATCAAAATATCAGTTGTATTTGTGTGTGTGAACATGTTAAGAACAATTTCTCTTGACAATGGGTGTTTTTGTTTTTATGTTATTTTGTGTAATATAAATGTTTTTATGTTATATGATGCTTTTGTTTTAAATTATAGTATTAAGTATGTCAGTGTTGTTATTTTGAGGTGTGATTCACAATAGTCATTGTAGTTGGGTGTTATGTTTTAAATATACAGTTATAAGTAAACATTTAAGGATTAGTTTAAAAATATAAAAGAAATCAACATAATATTTTTCAAATAAAGTGTTTGTGGCTGAAATTATTTTCATTAATATCAGGCTACTTATATATTGTTGAAGATTTCCTTGTCAACTACATTTGTAGTTATTGATTTGAACTTTGCATGTTCATCATGAATTTTTTTTTATTGTAAAGGCTAAAGAAATATATTAATAATAACACAGCATAAGACATGCCATGATCCTGTTACAAGTTTACATACTGGTTCATATAAAAGCCAACAAAGGCTCAACACTCAACTTCTAGCTCCACCCAAACAAGAGTAATTTTACCACCAGAATAAAAATCACATAGTTTAAATCACACCACCCAACTTTGTTATTATCAACCTTGTTCCATTACATAAGCCTTCATACTGATTGATGTTTCTCATGACCATAATTGGTGTCCTAACCTTTAGTTTTATATGATGGTTAGGTAATCCTGATGTTTGCAGTGAACTGAGAAATTCTGGGGTGAGGATGTCAACCAATGTTACATCGTGGAATTCCGACTTATCAACAGAATTTGCGCTGAAATAATCACGCACGTCTCCTGTATTGGGAATTTAAATAGTTAGTTCAAATGAATATAAAAATTGAATCATGTATACCTGCCATTAAATCAAGAATATGATTTAGATATTTTGTCAACAACCTCCAATGTAGAAGCAAGAATTGCTCGTAAATTCCGGATATGTAGAATTAACTATTGCTACGATTGGGTCCTCAAATTCTGTAATCAACAGGTCTGGTGGAATATTAATATCTATAACACCATTGTTTGTTTGGGATACTTTGCCTTCTCCAATGTTTTTATCATTTTCTGTTTTATCATTTTCTAATTTCATGGCATACAGAGGATTTCAATTAGATGATTAGGATTATGAAAATAAATGTATTACTGAAACTTTAATTAAATGAGCTTACCACAGAAGGTTTCCTATTTAAGAGTCTTAGCATTGTAGGAGCAGGAGTACTTTTAGGGTCAGCCATTGTTATGTCATAAATGGCAGGAACGAATGAGCGCATATGTCTTACAGTCGAAACAAACCCCTGAAAGCAAGAAAAGAGTTAATATTTCAGAGCAAGTTTTAGGCAATTATATTTTTGGTTTTCGATATATGTTTTGAATGGTTAACTCATGCTGTAATAATGTTTATATTATGGATAATTTATTCTTCTTTACATTCAGATTGACAAATATGTCTTGTAAGGCAATAATTCGAGGCTTAACTATTTAACAGAAGCAAAGATCAATAAAGCCAACAAAGGGCATAATGCTTAACCACCATAGGGCAGAATCCACGTAATTCTTAACCATCTATGACAGAAGCAGCATGCTTAACCATCATAGACAGAAGCTCACCACAAAGCCAATAAGGCTAATAAAACCTGCATCAAACAGGGTAACAAATAACAAAAAAATCAACAGCCCAATGGAGGAGCATATCCATTTAAATGTGTCCTCAAACCATAAGATAAACATATGTATCAGATATGTGAAATCTTATTTAACTATCTCAAAATTCAATTCAAATGCAAATTCAGAATTCATGCATATGATAAAATACAATCCCTAATCCACAACTACACAATTTCTGGATAATTCAATTCCATTTCAGAATTCATTAATTACATAAATACAAATCTAATCCACAATCACATAGAATTGGAAAATATACATATTGGATCGATATGAACCTGTCAAAGGAGGCTACAACATGGAATCATTGTGCTTTGTACCATAGACGATCTGCTGAAAAAATAACCAGATCCGAATTACACGCAAATTTACTCTGAAAACTCAACATCAAACATGAACACGGTTAAAAAATGGGTGGGAGTGTCCCATCCTTCACCTTGAGCAGCTTCATCTTTCGTCCATATTTATCGATCTCTTTGTCTTCACCAACCTTGAGAATATGATTTCGTTGGCGCCGAAGAGGTCGAAGTCATGTTCATCTGTTCGCAGTGTTTACCTGTTCGCAGGTTCGCAGAGAGAGTAAACAAAAATCGAAAGTGGAAGAAGATAGAAGAACATATGATTTGAAGAATTACGGAGTATGTCAAATTTGGGAGAAGGTTGCAGAAGAAGAACAGATGGATGGAATTTAGGGATTTAGGGTTTTGAAGGGAAGTTGGGAGAAGGGTGAAGGATGAAGAAGAAGAAGAACGATGATATGAGTTTAAAAAAAATTGTAATCTAATAAAAGTTAATTTTAATTTGTAAGATATTATTAAATGAATGAGGACTTATATGCAATAATCAAAAGTTTTTTTTTAAAATGGGTCCCACAGTAAAGTTATTTTACCATAGAGCTGATGTGGCTTAGTTTAACTTAGAATTAATTAGGGTTGATTAGGGCTTTAATTCTATTGGTCAATTGCAGTAACTTCACCACTGAAGTCAAATTGGTGACTGCACCATAGAAGCTCCCATATATATATATATATATATATATATATATATATATATATATATATATATATATCACCTCCAATATTTTTACAATCGATAAGAAAAGTAGTGTGTTTTAGAGAAAATACAAAATTGTTGTCGATGGAAATCAAATATATATATATATATATATATATATATATATATATATATATATATATATATATATATATATATATATATATATATATATATATATATATATATATATCACCTCCAATATTTTTACAATCGATAAGAAAAGTAGTGTGTTTTAGAGAAAATACAAAATTGTTGTCGATGGAAATCAAATTCATGATAAGTAAAAATTTTCTTCTCTATTCAAATCTCAGCTGAAGGAAAAGTGTCACAGTTTTCATGACACCTTTCTTTATCTCGCATTGCAAACCGTGAAAAAAACGTTTTTTCCAGTAGAAATAAAATCACTTCTTCATAGTTGTGATACATAGACAGCGATAAGGGATTATTCCTGGTCTCAATGTCATTATCCACTTGAGGCTTCATCTGGCATACACAAGTCTAAAACACTTTAGTAGCACTGCACAATAGAAAATTAGACAAGAACAAAAACAAATTTCTTCTTGTATTTTTTAATTAAATGACCTAAAAAATTAAAAAACCTAAGTCAATTGTGTTGTTCAAAATTAATCAATTGTTAAGTACAACATGTCCCATACCATCATCTGAAAATCAGAGAGTTGAAGGAATTAAAGAAGGAAGAACAATTTATGTGCAGCTTTATGCTCACTTTAATTATATATTTGCAAAGACCATGCTGTTACTGAAATTACGTTCCATTCTTTTGACTAATAAAAGAAGAAATAATAGAAGATTTCACAAATATACATTATTCTATCACTGTTTCTTGATGTACTATTGTCTTGTATCATAGAATTGTAAAGTAAAAGATGTGATTTAGAGAAAGGTGACAAGGGAAGAAATTCTTTTTCTGGCTACGTGGGGTGTACAATGATATGAATAATAATAATAATAAAAATTAAGAAGAAAAGTTTAAATAAAAAAGGTTTGGTAGTAGAAAAAGAATATAAATAGAGAGATTGATAATTAAATTAGTGGAGATGGCAGAGTAAGGTTAAAGAAAGAAAGAAAAGTGATAAAAAGCAAAGCTAAGCTGCCCATGCTCTGATCTCATATTTTTCTCCATCATCTTTTCGTCTGATGTGAACTATTGTGGGCCTGAATCAAAATATTTATATCACTGACTTTGTCGAATGAAGACAGTTATATATCATATATAATTAATATGTAAAAATATATATAAGTATTCAAATTTAAAATCTTTAATTAAATAAAAAGAGATTCATATCATGTCATGTCATTTAAGTATTCTTGAATATAATTTAAATAGTGTATAAATTAAAGTTTACATAACTGTTAGTTGTATCTTGTTTATTTAGGGTGGGAATATTTGATCGGGTGCTATCTCATCTTCAATATCTTCAACATGTATATGATACACTCTTTGTTGGGCGAAAGCATGAGAATACAACGGTCTAGAATGAAGGGTTAAATAGACCTCTTTAAAAAAAAATTGATCAATTAAAAAAATATTTATTTCAAAAAGATAAGAGTTTAATTGTTTTTGCTGCGAAAAAAAGTGCGTATAAAATACATGCTTTTTGACAGAATAAACAACACTCAATTAATCGATATACAAAATTGAAACAAATGAAACAAGTAACCAAAGAAATCGATACACTTTATTTAATTAAAGTCGTTTATATGAGTTGTGTAAACAAATAATTTCAATATAATGATAATTCTAGAATTATTGTTTCAAGATTTAATCAACAACTAGAAGAACGATTTAAAGTCGCAATCTAAAGAAACCTGCACTTATGAACGAAATCATTATTAAGACAATAAACCTAACGATATGAAATTCTAAGAAAGCAATAAATCTAATTATACAAATCTAATTAAGATTAAATTAGAGAGAGAAGAAAATGGTACAACGTATGTATAATGGTTTCCAATTGAAATTTTGTTGTTCTACCTCTATGATTTTGATAAATTTTACAGAGTTGTTTATTATAATCATAGTTTGAATAATGTTCGGGATTTTTTTTATTTGAATCCTCGTTAACTTGTATACAATATATGATACCGAGCTCTTGTGAATTCTTTAGTTGAAATTGACTTAAATCTTCGAGCTCAAAGAATGATAGTCCATGTCTTTGTTTTGCAACAATCTTTACTTGATCTTACCCGTATCTTGAGCTTTGACCTGTCTGGAGATGATTAAAACTTCAACTTTTTTTGTAAACTTCCGCACAACTCTACCAAAGTAATTCTATAGAGAAGAATCTACTTCTTTTTCGCTCGATTTATCAATCCCAGACACAACCACCCACACAATTGCAAAACCCTGAAATCCTCAAGAAATCTTCAAAGAAAATGTTAATCACAATAACAATACACCTCACATATCTTACACCCTAAGATGATAGCTATATCCAAACGAATAATGAGTGATATAAGAGGTTGAAGATGATAAGATTTTGTTTTCAAACCTCTTTTGAAAATTGAGAGAAAAAGTGTGTTGTAAATTCTAAACAAAAATGGTGCTTATGTTTTTCAAGATTATGAATGGGTTTTGAGAAAATGGTTTATAAATGTGCTAGAGATCTAGCACAAAAATGAGATAAAAAAGATATTTAATTCGAGTCATAAGAAAAGAGTACGAGACGCGTCAAGAGATCGAGTGATTTGAATAAAGGCCAGAAAACTAAGAAAAAATGACTATGTGGTTTGAGTCATGCTTTATATGATTTGAGTCAATAAAACCTCTGATTTGAATCACATTCACAAAACTAGAATGCAAAAGCCGCTAAGTGTGTTTGATTCGAGTGAAGCACTATGTGATTCCAATCAAACCTCTTTGGTTCGAGTCATGAGATGTTGTGATTCGAATCACACTAACAGAAGCAAATTGTGCTTTTCAGAAATATAATTGATTTGAGTCGAGATATCTTCTATTCGAATCATGACAATACAAAAGAAATCATTGGGAATTGTGTAATTCTGATTTGAATCATGTAAGCTAGTGATTCAAAACCCACTTCCAGCAAGTTAATTTTTACAAAAAACATTATTTTCAAAATCAAAACTTGACATGACTTGAACCATTCTCACATGTGGTTATTAATTCAAAACTTTGACAAATTTACTAAAAAATATTCCTTAGGCTATAATCAAACATTTTGATTTATGCATGCGTAAAAATGAATTAAGAACTCAATTTTAAGATGCGCAATCGTGTGAGGAGACTCAATAATGATAGAAGTCAAACTAAAAGGTAAATAACAATCAACAAAACATAAACCCTTAGGACGCATAGGCAACTTCACTCCTTATCGTGGATCCTAATCTTGCAAATATGTGGAGTATTAAGGCGATCATAAGTGGTTTAAAGATGACTTTGAGGCTTTAGGTTAACTTCTTTAAGAGCGGTCTTATTGGGGTTAACATGGACCTCATCTTTCTAACCTCTGTAGGTGATTTCCTTAACTTTGAGATTAAAAACCTTCCTTTTAAGAACCTTGATTTGTGGTAGGTTATACTCCTAGGTTTGGATATATTTAGGACCCTTTAGTTAATTTGTTGTCTAGGAGGCTCAATTCTTAGAAACACATATATGTTAGTTTCGGTGGCCAGGTGGTTCTTCTTAAATTTATCTTTAATGTTATTCCTATAACCTTCTTGTCATTTTTAAAGATTATTGTAAAGGTGTAGAAGAATCTTGTTAGGTTACAAAGAAAGATTATTCTGGGAGGGTAAAGGGGGAATCTAAGATTTCCTAGATTAAATAATATTTGTAATTCTAAGATTAAAAAGGGGTTATGAGTTAGGGACCTTCACCTGGTTAATCTAGACATTTTGGTTGAATGGAGATAGAGGTTACTTATAGGTACTTCACGTCTGTGGTGGATATTCTTGTATCTAGGTATGGTGCTTCTATCGTTTCCTCTCTTCGAGGGGCGAAATTAGGGTTCCGATATATATCTACTTTGGTGAAAGATGTGTCTCTCGTGGGGTCTAAAGAGAATGTCCCTTCTAATATATTTGCTAATGGTATCCTTAGGAAAGTTGGGTTAGCCCTTCATCCTTCCTTTTGGAAGAATCCTTTGGTTAGGAATCATTACTTTAAAGGTTAAGTTATTTGTTATATTTTCAAACTCCATTCAAGTAGATTAGCTTGTGGGAGAGACCGATCTAATTGATAGCAAGGACATGGTTTAGGATCTCACATCGATGAGACCTTTATTTCTTATAGAGTTTATGTTTGAAAATATTAGCTCTACACCGAGACATTGTTCTCTCTCAAGAAAAAGATAAGATGATTTATAAGAGTACAAGATATGGTTTTTCATCTGTTGGTTCTGGTTATCATGTTCATTGGACTAGTTCCTTATTGTCTCTTACAAATGAGAATTTGACATTTTCCTTTATTTGGGTTAATTGTGCACCTTCTGAAGTGTTAGTGTTCTCCTTACAGCTTCTGCATGATAGATTCAATTCTAGAGAGAACCTGTCTAAAAGTTAAGTAATTTTTTTATCTTAGTCGGATCTCTTGTCCTATATGTAGGGATTCAATTGAGTCAATTTCCCTTATTTTTGTCACTTATGAGTTAGTCGTGTATGTGTTATATACAGTCTTCTAGTGGCTGGGTTGGTCATGGTGTGATATACGATATTCATGAAAATGCTCTCTAAGTAGATCATGGAGTGAACTCATTCACTTACTCTTATAAACTTCAGAACCATATCTTCTACCTTAACAAATAGTAAATTGAGTGTTTGCATTGGTTATGAGGTAGGTATTGCTTTGTGGTTTTGTTTTCTATTGGTAGATTTTGATATGTTAATGGTGGTTATGGCAGTATGAACTCTAACTTGAATTTTATAGGGTTGGTCTTTAGCTGCATGAGCGCTTTTTCTTGCCTCCTTTGGTTGTTTTGTTAGTTGTGGTGTCTTTATTCTTATTAGATTTTTATTTGGATCATTGATAGTCCTTTAGGCACTTCTTAAGTTTTGAAATTATTTGTATGTTGGTGCTTTTATCACCTATTTAGTAATATATTAATTTGTCATCATAAAAAAACAAACTTCATTCGTGCCCATTTGATATTTTTATTTAACCACGCTCAATTAGTACATAGATAAACGAATGAAAGGAAACTCTCTATCATGTATTAACATTTTTAAAAATAGACATGCTGTAGTGTCCAAGACATATCGATATGCGACATTTATAAGATATTTGAACGATACATATCAAAAAATTCAAATAAGTCTTTTAAAGATAATTATATTATTTGTTTTTATATTCTTTAAAACGATGATTAACACTCATATAACACTCATATGACCCTATCAAACAATTTAGACAAATTTTTCAAAAGTATTTTATGTTTTCTTTATTTCAACGCAATTAATATAATTTTTTAACAAGTCTCACACATATAAAAATGTTTAACATGTACTGAAGCAATGCTGATTAATAAATTATTAAAATGATTAAAAGTATTGATTATAATGATAAAACTAATATCATTTAGTAAAATACCCTTATTAATTGTAGTTAATACAGTTGTTGAATAAAATCAAAATTAATAAATAAGGGTATAGTAATGAAAAATCATAATTAATATTGCACTAGTATCATAAAGAGACAATTATTTTAAGACATAAAAAGTACAAATGAGATAAAAAGTACAAATGAGATATTTTGTATGAGAGGAATAGAGTAAATTGTAAGTCAAATTATATACATGTAATAATATCCATTTCTTATATTTTTAACATTATAGGTGTCAGTATGTCATGTTACATCTTGGAGTTCGTGTAAGAGGATTTGCTTCAAAGAAAGCTTTTAGTATTGAGTACAATTATTTATAAAAACTATTAGGCAATAAAATCATGCTTTAGACAATTAATCCAAGAAAGTTATCTTTATGATGTAACATGGTCCGAAAAAATGTGTTAATTGATTTGAACTAAAGTTTGATGCACTCTAGGATGATGTGATGTGGCGAATCAAAATGTGTTTTGATGTGTGTTTGTACTTTGATATGGTCTGCAGATTCTATATGTGGCTATGGGTTTGTGGAAGAGAAACAAATCTGCATATGACTGAATCTTTATTCATTGATTAAACAAGCACCAAAAGTAGAAAAGGCCATATTGACCAAATTAAAGTTGCGTTGAAACAACTTTTATTTTCTCTTGAAATGAACAAGGACAAAACACAAATTTTAATCATTAACTTTTAAAAACAGATGTCTTAATCTGCTCACATTTTATCTAACTAGATTAGAAATCAAATTAGATTGGTATTATACGTTCAAATAAAAATAATCTTATATTAGTATAATTTAATTTGGTGTGATACACTTGATTATTTGTCAAATAAATGACATTTAGAATGTCGCAATGTAACTTAACTTTTAATTGCTCAGCACCTAACTTTTTTGCTACATTTGAAAGCCGTAAAGCTTTTTTGGCAATCTCGTCTACCACCATGTGGACATTAGCCATTATTGATTAATTGATGATTTTCAGCAAATAGTTCATCTCGCAAGAGCAAATATAAATTTTTTAAATCTTCTATCATCCATATTACAATATAGTTTGAATCAACATATTATACAATTTAGGGGTGATCGTATCCGAACCAATCCAAAAGCAAAACCGCAAATCGAACCAATCCAAACCGAAACCGCAAAAAACCGCGTTTGGTTTGGATGATTTTGGATGGTTTTTGGACTGAACCGCACGGTTTGATTTGGTTTGCGGTTTTTATTTCACGAAACCGAACGGAACCGAACCAAACCGCATATTTAACTTAAGTTTTAAATTTTTATAATTAATTTATTATCTTTCCAAATTCAATTGAACACAACCACATCTAACGTTTTGAATTTTAATAATTAATTTATTAACTTAAGTTTTGGCATAATCCACTTAGTTTTTGTATTTTATATATATATATATATATATATATATATATATATATATATATATATATATATATATATATATATATATATATATATATATATATATATATATATATATATATATATATATATAATTCTCTCTTGTCTAATATATGTATTTTATTTATAATGTATTTTTAGTTCTCTATTGTTCTTGTAATATAATTTCTTTTGTATGGTATAATATCATATATTATATTGACATTGAATTACTTTCCTTTTTCCTTTTATTTCTGATCAGTGCATATTTATGCACATTCTCCTATATTTTTACTTAAGCATTTCTTTACTTTACCTTGGTTATTTTTCTATTTTAATGTGTTTTTATAAATCAGTTTATTTTTGCACTTATTTGATTTTCGCTATCTATTTTCAGCATTAGCAATCTGCACTAAATTGATCATAACTGGAGCTTCGGGAATCGGATCGACGCGTTCTAATGATCGCCGGAAAGCTAAGAGAAAGAGCTACATCTTTCATGTTGGAGTCAAAGGCAAATTCGAAATGCATAGTTCCCAGAATTTCGTTGAAGTTTCAGTCATTAGAATAATTTGTTTTTGGGTCATTAGTTTATGGGCTTGGGTTATGTTTTTGACCCAATTTGAGTTAGTAGAGAAGAAAACCTTATTTTGTTTTATAAGGGTTGGCAGCCGTTAGAATACTGGAGACCTTTTTTTTGCCACCAATTTTACTTTTGGTCTCATGATTAGAATGAAGAACTAACTCCCGAAGGCAAATCCTACTGCTTATGGGTTCCATTGCTTTGAGGTTATTCTAATACTAATTTAAATTCAATTTCTGTTCAATTCTTTTCTATGAAATCATTTGCTTAATTTGATTACAATTGTTTGCTTAATTCGATTGTTGTTCATAGGATAGAATTGATTAAATTCGATTGTATGCATGTTCCTAAATTTAATTGTGTGTTATCGTTTGCTTAATTCGTTAACTCGTCATATTCTTAACCGTTTTCTTAATTCGGTAAACAGGAACATAACTCGTATGATTTTGATAAGCGCTTGTCTGATTAATCTCATAATCGAATAGGATTGAAGCCGTTTAGGGATTGGTGTTATTATAACCGATGATAAGTCGCAACCCGAATCAGTAGGATTAGTCGTTTAGCTTATTTTGATAATCACTTAATTTACTCTGTTTTATAAATTGATTCTAAAACAAACCCCCATTATCGTTTTTAGTGTTAGTTAATAAAATCAAGAATCCTTGTGAGAACGATATTCGAGTTGTCGTTACCGCTAAACTACGTTTTCAAAATACTCGTTTTTGATCCGTGCGCGACAGCGGATCAATTTCAGTACATTTTTATTTTATAGTGTAAACCGCAGTCAACCGAACCGATCCTAACCGCATTGGTTTGGTTTGGTTTGGTTTGGATGACTTTTTAAAAATCAACCGAACCAAACCGAACCGCATGTATTTTTATCTCGCGGTTAGGATGACTTTTATGCTCAAAACTGAACCAAACCGCACCGCGAACACCCCTAATACAATTTAATGATCACCATATCCACTTCCAAACATGATACCATGCCATTTTGTACCAATCACATATCTACAAATCCTTAACTGCTTCCTAATGATGTTTACTTACTTTATACAATAAAAAAAAATTAAAGAAATGAAAGTAAAAGACAATGAACATGGTTAATCTTTATTAACATAGTTCAGTCAATAATGCATACCTGTGCGTAGAGCTGTCAAAATGGGCCGAAGTCCATGGGCCGGCCCATTTGGCCCGAAAAATTTTAGGGCTCGGACCTCATTTTTTGAGCCCATTTACATTCGGGCTTTTTTTAGTCCGGCCCTAAAAAGCCCTAAAAAATATGGGTCAGCCCGTATGGGCCATGGGTAGCCCACCGGCCCGAAAAAATTAAATATTTTTAATATAATTAAAATTTACCCTTTCCTAATTATAATTATTATAAAAATTTATAACATTTTCTTGTTATAATTATCATAAAATTATAATTGTCATGAATATTTATAACTTAAAATTTGTTGGAACAAGTTATTTAATTATTTGTACTACATTATATAATTTGTGATGTAATTTGGATAATTTAAATTAAGTTAATGTGTTGTTTTACATTTTAATTATTAACATGGATTATTTAGAAATTATAATTTTGGATATAAAATTTTATATATATATATATATATATATATATATATATATATATATATATATATATATATATATATATGTATTCTTGCATGCAATTATATGGTTACTTACAAAAATAAGGAGAAAATTTTAATTTTTTATAGAAATGGGCTCGTTTAGAACCGAAGTCCATTTAGGGCCGGGTAGCCCGCAACCCAGACATGGCCGGGCCTGGGTAGTAAAATTAGAGCCCATTTAAAAATGGGTTTTTTGGACCCGGCCCTAAAAAGTCCGAAGCCCATATGGGCCGGTCGATATGGGTCTGGTAGCCCATATTGACAGCTCTACCTGTGCGACTATAGAGCAGCTACAGTTTTGTTTTATTTTTGTGAAAAAATTTGGGTTACAATTTTATAATCAGTATATATAATACTATGACTCAGTTTACAATATTATCCTTGAATTGTACCTTCAGGATTTGTTTGGGAATTTAGAGGAGAGGAGAATGGAAGGTTTCTGAAAATGAATTTTTTTTTTTTAAAAAAGAATATATTTGACATTTTTTAACAGAATAATTTTGTATAGAATGATAAAAGAGTGTTTATTATTATTATATTTTTAATTTTTAGAATACTATAACAACATTAAAAAAATGGAAAATTTTTGCAAGCCCTTAAAATCCTCATTCAATAAAAACTTTGAGTTCCACAAAATTAATGGAATATTTTGTGAATAAAAACAAACCCTCTAAAACTCTCCCAACCTAAATCCCTCTAATTTTTCCCACTAAATCCTTTCCTTTTTTCAAATCCTTCTCCTCGCTTCCCCTCCAAACTCTCAAACAAAACCTCAATGTCTACATATATATATGAGTAATATTCGACAATCTTCATTTTTGAAAATATTAAACCTATATGAAGACTTTCTGCATGACGATCACATCCTGAAAACTAGGGACGTACACCTTTTACTTAACATTGAGAAACATGTAACAAGTTCAAGTAATGCTTAAACTTGTCATTGCTGACTGATTAGGTCAACATATCATTTACACACTCTGAATTATGAATCTTTTCAATAAATATCTATCTAGATGTAAGTAACTCCAAGATCTTGTGAAACCTTGCATTAATATGCATGGTCCTGAAATAATACACATGATTGTTTGTAAAATAAATGGTACTCATACTATAACATTGATAGCCAACTCCCCCTTGCTCAACACATAATTCTCTCACAAATACTATAAGCCATATGACTTCTTTAGAAACTTCAACTCTCTCCATGTACTCTACTTCATTTGTCGACATGGCCCTATAGATTGAACGAATGATTTCCAACAAATAGGTTATCCTTCTAATGTAAATAATACCTTATTGTAGACCTTCCATTATTCATATAACCACTATAGTCTGAATCAACATATTCTACAAATAAGGGATCACCTATCTGTCTGCTAAACATAATATTGTGACCCGATGTAGCTTTCAAGTACTTTGATTCCCAATGACGCTTATCCAATTTTGACATAAACTTACAAACTTGACTTACAGCTTGTGTCAAATCTATTCTAGTACGGAACATAACATATATTAAACAACCAATCATACTAGAATTAGGAACCTATGACATATACTTAGCTTATGCATCTGTCTTTGGACACTGATTCTATGAAATCTTAACTTGATTTTCCAATGAAGAAATCACAACCTTCAAATTACTCATGTCAAACTTGCATGAAAAATTTATAAGAAGTTTAGAATTTAGTTAGAGACATATTTCCTTTCACTTAAAGACATGTTAATTCTTGTTTCCACGTTTTTTTTATTGTAGTATCTTTCAAACTAGATAGTGTCTCTAGGTATTATATTCAAGATATAATTTCTAAAAATCTCTAAATTGCACTTTGTCTCATTATCTTTACAAATATTTAATTTTTCTATCCATTTCATTCCCTATCCTTACTTTATACTACTGCAATTTTCTATTTAAAAAAGGCTTAATTACACTTCTGGTCTCCCTATTTTCAACTTCCTGAAGTGTTAGTGTCATACCCCAAAATTTGCCCACCATATTTTTATACTCAAGCTCATCCAAGTCTCAACAGCTCGAGATCTAAGTGGGCGCACACTCTCCTAAACAAACAACCCACAACTAGGGTTTTTGCTTATCTTCAAGAAATATCAAGTTCTGACATTTCAAGTGGACCTCATAACCTCTCATATGCTTCAAAGGGTCCTCATGCCAAGTTTCAAGCTCTGATTCATAGGATTGCTCAGTCAACGGTCCAAATGATCAATAGGCGACTAGTTTGACCTAATAGTCAACTGTGGTCAAAGTACAGTCAAAATTCCTGATTTTTGGTCAACATCCTCAGTTTGAAGTATCATTCATCATTTTATCAATGATTGATCATGATTCATCAAGGAAAGATCAGAAATCAACAAAAATACAAGTTGCTAAATTAGGGTTTTCATAGGAAAAAGTCAACTGAACTTTGACCAGCCATAACTCCTACATGGAACATCAGAAATTTCCCATCCAAGTCTCATTTTGAAGGAAATTGAATTCTCTAAAAATTTGTCTCTCACAAGCCAAGTCCAAAAATGCATCATTTGAGAGATATGGACGAAAATATTACAGGTCCTTCTAGAAGCTCGCAAAAAGCAGTTTTTTGTCAGGAGCCATATTATCAAGATAAAATCTCCAAATGAAAAATATGTTCCAAACTGGCTTGTAGAGGACATCTTGGGCTTTCCAAAAAGTCCTAGATCATCTCCATATGATAAAAATTGAAAGAGTTATGATTGACAGAAGTTGGATAAAAATCAAGAAAAGTGGGAAACCCTAAGTGATGGAATTCACACTTTTGAGTGATGGGCCTATAAATTTGAGCTATCCACGAAATATTAATCCCAAAGGGAGTCCAATGATCAAATGTTATTATTTTTATGATATTATTTTATTTAAATTTGATTTTAATCATTTAATTTCAAATGAAATCAAATAAATCATCAAATAATAATATGATTAATAAATCAAATTTGTTTCCCTTGATCAAATTTGTTTTCATTCAAATATTCTCATATTTCCAAGTCACCAATTTCATGATTCCCTTCCTTATTTCCAACCCTAATCTCACCCTCTATATAATCATAAACATCACTCAGTATCAAGGACGAAATTGGTGAAGGAACTAGGGTTCCAAAGCTTACAAAATTCAAAGAAAACTAAGGCAAGGGAGATCTTTTGTAGCAAGCACTTTCAAGGCAAACCAATGTCATATTCTTTTTCCTGAGGTAATTCTGAGTAGGTAAGGTTTGATACACCATCAACACATCACGTAAGTATCATATTATGTGTTATTCATATATACTCAAAGTTGTGATTATCGAATTTTGTTATCTAATGTGTTTCCATGAGCTTTGTTGCTTCTAACGTGTTTGTGGCAGTGCTTATGGTGGTATAGAGTCATCGTCCCAAAGCTTTCACGTGAGGATGCCAAGTTGCCATGATTAGGGCACAAAGGAAAAGTTTTCGTTTTCCATGTCCAAGGACAATCCAGGCCAAACTAATTGCACCATTGCATTCCTGGCATGTTATTTAGTGGATCTGGGTTGAATAGACGTCTTGCTTCGTTGCTTTCTTGTGTGTTTCAAAGTGCAGGTTTCATGGATGCTGAACCAAGGAAAATTCGCAGGAAATCCAACAAAATCCGCAGGAAATTCCGCAACAAATTCCACAGCGACGGAGGAAGAAGACGCTGACGTGGAGCTTGGACCTTTGACCATCACGCGTGTTAATCCTCCATTCGCTGGTCAACCTTTCAGTTCCTCTCCCTGCATTTGATTGGTTTTCACTGGTCATGTGGGCCCAAGTGTTTGTTTTTCGTTTGAATTTTAACATGAAAATTAATTTGTTTATTTAATTGTTTTGGTTAGATTTACTAACAACCAATGATAATAGATCAGTTGGCTAAGCGTGTAAAGTGCAATCCCAATCACCTGGGTTTGATACCCAGTGTGACCATTTATTTTTTGATCAACTTCCTTGCATAGATGAATTCAAGAATCCAACGCAGCTCATCCAGGGACACTCACGATACACCTTCACGCCTCCTCCCTTGGATCTCCAGCGATCAAGATCTAAAGGCCACAGTTTGTCAAGACCATCATACACCCTCAATGGAGCAACACACTGGAACAGAGCTAAGTGTTGCTAATTTTTTTATTATTATTTATTTTTTAATTACATGAAGGTTTTTTTTATTATTATTATTTTCTTTTTCTCTTCTTCTATTATAATTTCTTTTTTTATTTATTTTTATTTATTTTTATTTATTTAACAAATTAGTTTTATATGATAATTTTATACTCATTTATTATTTAATCGTAAACTTGATTTTTCCACAATTTTTCATAACTGTTTTTTAAACAATAAAAACAATTATTTTTGTATATACTTTCGAATTTTGTTAACTTCGATCCATTTATAAACCCTGGTAGCCTTAGGTTTACTAGTAGGTGTTGCCCGTTAACCCGGTTTAACTTTTGGCTCATTCAGGGCTTGCCTTTTGCCATGCCCTTTTTGTTTGCCTAAATTATTATTATTTTTATCTGCCACGTTATAATTGTTGAGATCACTCATGCACTAACATTTTCCTCTTCATGGCTAATTTTCAGGATTAATCAGGATTCTTCAGCCGCGCGCCATGCCAAATTAAAAAAGCTAAGTTTCTAATTCTTTTTGGTTTGCATCTTATTTTAATTTTTATTCTGCCTTTTCGCCCAAAATAGGGTTTACTTCAAATAGTCAATGAATCTCTCCTACACTCACCCTTATTTATTTTCCTCTTAATTTTCAGAGTCTATCGAGGGTTCGAGGAAGATCAGGGCATTCAAGGAGGTTTATATTAATTATTGCTCCCTCTTATTTTCTATCTTTATTTCCCCCTTCTCCGCAGGTGTTTATTGTAATAGCGTAGGAACTGTTATTTTTCTGCCTTTATTTTTTTATTTTAAACTGCGTGGTTAGTAAAATAGGGAGTGCAACTATGAATTGAACATAGATCACTAATTATAAGATAAATATCATCGAAGTTAACCACGTGATTGTGCCACACACACACCTTTAGGGTAACCTTTCTTGTTGCCTGTTGCCTTATTCATCTGTTGCCTGTTGCCTCTAATTGCACTAAATAGTCACGTCCCTCGATTCCGAGGATACCTAAAGCAAGGTTGCCTTAAAGAATAAAAATCATCTAGTCCCTCGATGTTGCCTCGGAAAAATAAGATGATTGTCTCAATTGCTAAGGTATCCTCGCATGATGCCTAAAAAGATTAATGACTATTCTATCCTTCCCTAAAGACTACCTGCCCTCTTTATGGCAAGGGACAGTCTTATGGCGAACGATTATTCTCGATGACCCTTAAACATCCAATTGAAAGACTTCCTGCCCTCTCATGGCATGGATAGACCCTTTCACCTGAAAAGCTAAAAGAATGAATTTTAAAACTTAGGGTAGTTGCTATTAATTGCTTGCTCTTTTTCAAATTTAAATTTAAATCTTTTTCCCACTCTTTTCAAATACTTTCAAAACAAGGCTACGCTTATTTACAAGCTAAAGTCCTTAACAAATCTTTTCTATTCACACCCCGCTTTTCAAACTTTTCAAACAAACAAGCGAGCTAAGCAATTAAGAGCCCATGGATAACCATGGATACAAAGGGTGCCTTACACCTTCCCTTTGTATAACTTACCCCCCGAACTCAAAATCTTTTTAAAAGGTCTTTTCCTGTTCTTTTAGCCTTTCCTAAAATTGGATAAAATAAAAGTCGGTGGCGACTCTTGCTATCCGCAACATTTCAAAAAGTCAGTTCTCCCACCGTATTACAGTTAGCCCCCATTTAAAAACCAGATTTCCAATCCCCAAACTTTGCTCAACTTGGAATTTTCATGGTCTCCTCCACTTGGCTATTTTATTAATGACGTGGCATAAGCAATGCGCTGCCAGGTCACGTTTTTTCCATTTCTCATTTCAAAAATATATTTTTAATTATGGATAATGTTTTTATTTTTTTAAAAATCGTTGATTTATTTTCTTATTTAAAAATCATTTAACTTAAATTAGAAATTAGGAACCCTAATCTTATACGCTTCCTCTTTCCTTGCAATACTGTTCAGCTTCTTCTCAAGTTCTCTGCTAGGGCACGAAGCATTTCTGACGAAACCACTAAACACGATTTTGAAGATGACAAATGTGTCAATCAAATTTTGTTTAAGGTACGTATTATTGTCTCCTCTGCAACCTATTATGTAATGCGAGTCATATATTGAAGTGTGTGGTCCACCATGTTTCTTTTTGTCTGTTTGAGGATCACCATGTGGTCTAACTTATTAAAACCGCAATTGGAAAGTGTTTATTCATTCTCGGGACAAGTCAGAAGAACAAATTTAGGTTAAGACTCCACCATAGGGGTATATTTGTAACTGAACTAATACAATTGTATGTTGGTGGGGAGGTAACTGAAATGGACTGAAGGTGGGATGTAGATTACATGTCTTACATGGATTTGGGGGCACTGATTAAAAGCCATGGTTATGTGGAAATAAATAATCTGTGATATAGAAATCGTGTATTAAGCTTTACTCGTGGATCTTTATAAGGATAGTGAAGAATGTGAGGAGAAGGATTGGACACAAGTTCTACCTTCTGAGACATTAGTTGAGGAATATAGTGGAACCAAATTCCAACATGAAGATGTAGATGATGAAGATGAGGATCATTTGTACACACCCCTTGGAAGTGATGTTGAAGAAGATGTGGCAAAACACTCGGCATATAAGAGTGGTGAGGGGTGTGCTTTTAAAATAGGAATGATGTTTATAAACAAGGAAACAATTAGAGATGTAGTCAAAGAATATGGAATGGACAATCTAAAAAATGTATGGATTAAGAAGAATAATGCTAAGAGAGTTGTAGTTAGGTGTATGGGTGGTTGTAAGTTTTACCTAAGGATCGGTAAGAGAAATGGGCAACAATATTGGCAAGTTGTTAGTTATGAAGGTGAACATACCTATTACAGAACTGCATATAACATAAATGTAAAGACCAAAAAAAAGAGAAACAAGGCAGCTGATGAGCCAAAGAATCCCCATGTGCTATCAAGGAAGTTTTCAACCGTCACTTGTAAGAAATATGGTCAAATTTGACACAATAAGAGGACGTGTAAGGGAAAAAGAGCAGCTAATAGGGCAATACCGAATGGAGGTGTTCTGGACCGGCCCAATTACCTCAATTGGGCCAATCCAGCCTTCGGCCCAAGACTCCCTGGACGCGCGCGACAACCTCCCCCGGTCCACTTTGGGCAAAGCTACACGTATTCGAGCACGATGGAGCCTCGTGCTCGATAGCAGTCGACTCGCACATCGTCTAGATTCGCGTCTTGCAAAGCGGAGCCTATTTCGCTTGGAAGAACTCTATAAATAGCCCTCTGACCCTAGAGGGCAAGGTAATCTTTTTCTTACTCCCAAATACCTCTCACTTTGTTGTACCTTGTGGATCACATACTTACTTTGGCATCGGAGTGCCTTGCAGGTAGAACCATTTTTTTCCCTCTCAACCGCTCCGGATTTCAAGCCTTCTTTGTTGCTGGCCATCTGATCTGCTCGGTAAGATCAGGAGGTAACAAGGCTAAGAAAGGAGACTACCGAGCAACCAAAGAGTACAAAGAAGGTAAAAAAATATCTAGAAGGCAAAGGAAAATCAAAATGAAATTGGATAGGGGTCTCAAGCACCCCAAGTAACCCAAGAGTAGACTAAATTAGGAATGACTTTTTTGGAATGTAATGCTATATTTTGGTCTGTTTGGTTCTGTTATGTAATATAGTGAACTTATGAACCATTATATTTTAGCCTGTTTGGTTATGTTATGTAAAAAATTCTGAACAAGTTATATTTTGGATTGTTTGGTTATGATATGAACAAGTTATAAGCCATTGTAGGCCTGTTTTAGTAATGTTATGAATAAGTTGTGTTATGAACAAGTTATGTTATGAACAAACTATGTTTTGGTCTGCTCAATCTTTTATTATGATATGCTAAATCTATTATGAACAACTTCTGTTATGCACTATAACATAAAAAACATGCTGAGCATAAACAAAACTATTATAGGTCTACAAATTGGGAAATCACAACACACCAAATTCATTCCAACAACAATTACAGTTACATCATTGTATTGTAACATTAACAACAACTAAACATGGGCTTACCCTAAACCTAAACAACATCTGAAACTAAACAACTTTTAAACAATTACTCATAATATTCATTCCAAAAATAATTACAGTTACATCATTTTATTATTATTGCAACTATTAAAGATAAAAAACAAATATGATTATAGACCAATTAAACTTCAACTGTTTCTTCATTAATTTCATCTTCGTCCTCATTTCTTCTTCCTTCGTGCTTGCATCTTTGGCCCTCTGCTTCTCATTATTCAAATTGTGCATTAATGACGAAATCACTCCCTTTTCCCTTGGGTTCATTTCCTCATCCAACCAGACAAAATCGCTGCACTTTTTGAACCCTTGAAGCTGCACCAATGGAGAATACCGATTTTATACCTCATATTCAAGAATGAGCAGTAAGGAGAATAAACATTGGGAAATTCCATACCTTGTACATACAACAACCATAGAAATGACGACCTGGGTTGGTATCAGTCCATGCCGTCATCAACGGAACGTCGAGCTCACAATGGCATTCGTTTCTCAACGAACGGTTCCTGTAGCTAGCATTAGACACGAATTTGGACATATCGAATAAATGATGGATGAACGTGAGTTGAAGGAGGGTGAATGGGTGATCTTGATTTGAAGAAGCTGACGGAGTGGGTAAACTTGATTTGGGGATGAACATGAGTTGCATATTTGATTTAGCGATGAAGGAGACATTGGTGGCCTAGCTATTGAATAAGGAAATTAAACAAGAAAATAAGTAAATGATTTTTAAATAAAGAAAAACATTATCCATAATTAAAAATACATTTCTGAAATAAGAAATGGAAAAAATATGACCTGACAGCGCAATACTTATGCCACATCATTATTGAGGCAGCTAGGTGGAAGGGGACCATGAAAATCTATGTGGGGCAAAGTTTGGGGACTAGAAACCTAGCTTTTAAAATGGGGGGCAAACACTTTAGAAAATTGAAAATAGGGAGACCAAAAGTGTATTTAAGCCTTTAGAAAATAGATCTAAATCTTTACAAAAAACTTTTTAGATGTAAGTGGTCTCACAGTGAGAGACATAAAATCAAGTACATTAGATTTCCCCGCTACACGTGTAAATGACAATCATATCCTCATGTAGAAGCAACTGACAAGCTGGCATGTAAGTCTATGGGCCATTTAAAACAATCCAAGAACTGAATTGAACTGTCAAATCGAATCGAATTGAAGTTAAAATAATTGAACTGTTATGTTTGGTTAGTGAAGAAAATCATAATACACAAACAGATCTAGAATTAAACCGAAATTGAAATCGAACAGAATTGAAACTGAACTTGAATTATATCACATTAAAAAAATGTAAAATACTTAAAAACAAGTTAAATTTTTTATAAGAAATTGAAAAAAAACGTAACAGTTCGGTTCTTTAATAAACGGTTTTGTTTAAAAAAAGTGTCTTCTAAATATTCATTATGGTTCGGAATTTCGAAACAGTATACCAAATCAATAATTTTGATTCGATACGATTCTTAATAAATTAAAACGATACAATTTGGTTCAAATAAATTTTTACTATGATTTAATTCGATTTGGTTCAATTTTTTCACAGCTATATCTAAACAGGTCTATGTGAGGAGCACCCAACCCAATTATACGGATTATCATTCTGAATTAAACACCCAGAAAGCAAGAGAAAAGTTGAGGCCCGATAATAAGGCTTGCATAGTTGCACATATTTTAATCTTCTTTTAGCTTTTTTTCATTTTTCTTATATATATCAACTTTATAGTCCAAGTTCTGTTGACAATTATATGTTTCCATCAACAACAGAAAGAAGAAGAAACAAGAAAAGAAATATTATTTATGGTCATACTAGGTCAAAATAAGGTCAAGGGAACAACAACAATTGGATGATGACACGATCCAATCTTTACTATATGATATTTTTGGTTATAACCATAAAATAATATAATAAGATATGAATTAAATGATAAAATTATCATGTCATTGCAATTGCATATATTTTTTTAAAATAATTTTAATATTTTTAAATTTTAAATATTTAAATAAAATGCAAACAAAAAAACATGAGTAAAATATTATATAATTCAAAATCCACAAACACTAATAAATTAAAAGTTTCAATTTTTTATCATATATATAATCGATAATTTTAATAAATATATAATGTATATTATATATGTGAGATATTGGATCGAACTCTAGTATGGTCGAAAGGTAGCTTCTTGGTTCGACAGGGTTAAGCATGAAGTCGAAGGTTGTTCACATGCTTGTGTCGAAGATGCTAGGGTTGTTAGCATGTTAAATTAGGTTTTAGTGTTTAAACCCTAATTTGTTAAGTTAGCTTGTTTATTAAGTTGGCTTGTGTAATGGGCCTTGCTGAAAAAGCCCATTAGTTAGTATGTTAGGTTTTATTATAAATAGCATACTAGTCTCTCATCATTGCTAAGCTGCAAATCCTAATTTGGGTGAGAGAGGTTATTTGTTATTCTTGTAAACTTGTAATCTTGTTTTAAGAGAAAGTGAAAGAATAGCAGTTATAACCAATTCTTGTATTATTATTTTCTTCCCTAATTCCCTATTATACTTTGTTATTGGTATCGTTTTTCACAACAAATTGGTGCGGTGAGCGTGGAGAAGATGCCTTCAACAAAGTATGAGATTGAAAAGTTCACCGGAGTGAATGATTTCGGTCTGTGGCGCTTGAAGATGAAAGCCCTACTGGTTCAGCAGGGTTGTTTGGAAGCGTTGAAGGGAGAGGCAGCCATGAATGCAGAATTGACGGCAGCGGAGAAGACAAATATGATCGAGAAAGCACACAGCGCAATTTTGTTGAGCCTTGGTGATAAGGTTCTCCGGCAGGTATCAAAGGAGACGACGGCATCAGGGTTATGGGTGAAACTTGAAAGTTTGTATATGACCAAATCGCTGGTAAATCGACTCTACCTGAAGCAAGCTTTGTATTCATTCAAGATGATTGAAGACAAAGTATTGGCTGAGCAGTTGGATATGTTCAACAAGCTGATTCTTGATCTTGAAAATATTGATGTGAAGATCGATGATGAAGATCAAGCGCTGTTACTATTGTGTTCTTTGCCTCGATCACATGCTCACTTCAAAGAAACTCTCTTGTATGGAAGGGAGTCCCTGACGTTTGAAGAAGTTCAATCAGCCTTGTACTCTAAGGACTTGAATGAACGAAAGGAGCATAAACCTTCGACTGTTGGCGAAGGTTTAGCCGTTAAAGGAAAACTCTTACGAAAGGATGGTAAGTTCGACAAGAAGAAAGGCAAAAGCCAGTCGAAGACTTACAGTGGCGAAGCATCTGACATTCGATGCTACCATTGTAAGAAGGAGGGTCACACAAGAAAGGTGTGCCCTGAACGCTTGAAATATCATGGAGGTAAGGATAATGGCAACGCTGCCATTGTTCAAGATGATTTCGAATCATCTGATGTTCTTGTGGTTTCAAGCAGTGACTCTAAGAAGGAGTGGATTATGGATTCAGGTTGCACTTGGCACATGACTCCAAACAAAGACTTGTTCGAGGAATTATGTGATCAAGATGGTGGATCAGTATTGCTGGGAAACAACAAGGCTTGCAAGATTGCAGGTGTTGGATCTGTGAGATTCAAGCTCCATGATGAGTCAATAAGGTTGTTGACTGAAGTCAGGTATGTTCCTGATTTGAAGAGAAATCTGCTTTCTCTTGGTGAATTCGACAAGAAAGGATATGTTTTCAAAGGAGAGAAAAGTATCCTAAGAGTCATGAAGGGTTCGAAGGAAGTCTTGAGAGGCGTGAAGAAACAAGGCTTGTATACCCTTGAGGCTGAAGTTGTAAGTGGTTCGACAAATGTTGCATCCACGAAACCTTTGTCGAAAACAAAAATCTGGCACATGAGATTGGGCCATGTCAGTGAAAGGGGTCTGGTCGAATTAGGGAAACAAAATCTGCTTGGTGGACACAAAGTCGAAAAGCTGAAGTTTTGTGAACCCTGTGTACTTGGAAAATCTTGCAGAGTGAAGTTCAACAAAGGCAAACAAAGAACACATGGATCCATTGATTACATCCATGCTGATCTTTGGGGGCCTGCAAGGTGTCCATCACATTCAGGAGCAAGGTATTTTCTATCCATAGTAGATGATTATTCCAGAAAATTATGGGTATTCATCCAGAAGACTAAGGATGAAACTTTTGAGAATTTCAAAAGTTGGAAGACTCTGGTTGAAAATCAGACTGGCAGAAAGGTCAAGAGGTTGAGAACCGACAATGGCCTTGAATTTTGCAATGAGGCATTCGACAGTTTTTGTGCTGCCTCTGGTATTGCAAGGCATAGAACTACTGCAGGTACTCCACAGCAAAATGGTTTGGCTGAAAGGTTTAATCGAACTATTTTGGAGAGAGTCAGATGCATGTTGACTAGTGCGGGGTTAACAAAGGTGTTCTGGGCTGAGGCTGTTTCGACAGCAACATATCTGATAAACAGATGTCCTTCGACAGCGTTAGATATGAAGACACCTGAAGAAGTTTGGTCGGGACATCCACCGGATCTCGACAAACTGAGAGTATTTGGCTGCGTAGCCTATGCTCACATTAGGCAAGACAAGGTCGAACCTAGAGCTCTGAAATGCATGTTCATGGGATACCCTGAAGGAGTCAAAGCTTATAGGCTATGGTGCCTAGAACCAGGTCACAGGAGGTGTATCACCAGTCGAGATGTAGTTTTCAATGAAGCTGAAATGGCTTTTAAGAAAACTGATGATGTTGGTCGAAGTACAGAAACATCTGACGAAGAGCTGGAACAGGTAGAGATTCCTGTTGAGGTGGAGCATGTTGATGCTGAATTGCATATCCCAGATGAAGTCGAAGAAGAAGCAGAAGATACTGAAGTTGAGGAAACTGACGATGACTACCTATTGTCGAGAGATAGGTCGAGAAGAGTCATCAAGCCACCTCAGAGACTTGGATATGCAGATCTTATAGCTTATGCCTTAATCTCTGCAAGTGAGGTTCTAGACGAAGAACCTAGAGACTATAAGGAAGTTATGAGGAGTCGAAACAAGACTGAATGGCTGAAGGCCATGGATGATGAGATGAAATCTCTTCATGATAATCATACTTGGGAACTGATCAAGAAACCTGTTGGGGCAAGGTTAGTCAGCTGTAAATGGATTTTCAAAGTTAAGGAAGGAATTGAAGGAGTGACGTCGAAAAGATACAAGGCAAGGTTAGTTGCAAGGGGTTTCACTCAGAAAGAAGGTGTCGACTTTAATGATGTGTTTTCTCCTGTTGTGAAGCATAGGTCCATTCGAATGTTACTTGCCATGGTAGCACAGTTCGATCTTGAACTGGAACAGATGGATGTGAAGACTGCGTTCTTGTATGGTGACCTAGATGAAACGATCCTGATAAAGCAGTAATAGAAGGATATGTCGACTCTGATTATGCAGGTTGTATGGATTCCAGAAAATCTATTTCTGGATATGTTTTCACTATGTTTGGCACTGCAATTAGTTGGAAAGCAACACTTCAGAAGGTTGTTGCTCTATCAACCACTGAAGCGGAGTATATTGCCCTAACTGAAGCTGTGAAAGAAGCATTGTGGCTTGAAGGTTTTGCGAATGAGCTGAAACTTCAAGGTCGAGGTATCACTGTTAAATGTGATAGTCAAAGTGCAATACACCTGTCGAAGAATTCAGCCTATCATGAGCGAACTAAGCACATTGATGTGAGGCTGCATTTCGTCAGAGGAGTAATCGAGCGTGGAGAAGTCCAAGTGCTGAAGGTTTCGACTGAAGACAATGCTGCTGATATGATCACCAAGACATTGCCGAGTTGCAAGTTTTTCCACTGTATGCAGTTGATAAAGCTGCATGAAGAAAGCTAGTTTGTTCCTTGACGTTGTAGAGTTAGGTCCAAGGAGGAGATTTGTGAGATATTGGATCGAACTCTAGTATGGTCGAAAGGTAGCTTCTTGGTTCGACAGGGTTAAGCATGAAGTCGAAGGTTGTTCACATGCTTGTGTCGAAGATGCTAGGGTTGTTAGCATGTTAAATTAGGTTTTAGTGTTTAAACCCTAATTTGTTAAGTTAGCTTGTTTATTAAGTTGGCTTGTGTAATGGGCCTTGCTGAAAAAGCCCATTAGTTAGTATGTTAGGTTTTATTATAAATAGCATACTAGTCTCTCATCATTGCTAAGCTGCAAATCCTAATTTGGGTGAGAGAGGTTATTTGTTATTCTTGTAAACTTGTAATCTTGTTTTAAGAGAAAGTGAAAGAATAGCAGTTATAACCAATTCTTGTATTCTTATTTTCTTCCCTAATTCCCTATTATACTTTGTTATTGGTATCGTTTTTCACAACAATATATAAATGATAAACTACCCTTGAAAAATAATATAATTAATTAAAATCTATAAATTAATATTCACATTTTTTAAATGTTTATAAATGTTTTAAAAACATTTTAATGTTATTAAATTAATTGGTAAAACAATTAATTTTGTGTTAAATATACAAATCCCAGTAATGTTAGCGAGTTTTATTTTTAGCTTCTCGTAAAAAAAATTGTAATTCTTTTCTTGCAATATTCAGCTTCTTTCAAATACTTTCTGACTGCCACATTGCAGCAAAGATTCTCTTTAGCCGCCTACGTGGCAGTTCACGTGATATTTTCTTTCAATTTTTAATTATTTTATAATTCCAAGTGGAATAAATATTTTTTTATTTTTATAAAAAAAATCTTTTAACTTATTTTTTCAAAAAAAATTATAATTTTATTACTGCTTTTATTATGAAGGGTAAGTAAAAATTTACTAATATTACAAAGAGGTGTTAATAATAAAAACAGTAATAAAATTATTTTTAAAAAAAGTTTTTAAAAAAAAAACTAATATTACCATGTGGACTTAAAAAATAATTAAAAGTTAAAAGAAAAATCCACATGGATTGCCACATAGGCAGCAAAAGAGAATATTTGCTGCAATGTGGCAGTCAGGGGTCCTTGAAGGAATCTGAAAATTACAATGGGGGATTGAATTTTTTTTTTTACCGAAGGCTAAAATCAAAACTCGCTAACATTACAGGGAGAGTTTGTATATTTAACCCATTAATTTTAACTTAATATAAAATAATCTTATTTTTATTTATATTTTACTAGAAACTATGTTTATATTACCTCCGTCCCTTATTACAAGACTCTTTTGAGTTTTTGGTTGTCTCTTCTTATAAGATTTTCTTCAACTTTTAAAATGCATTAATTATTTTTTTCTAAACATATCCTTAATTATATAACATATTTTTCTACCATCGATAATAAATACTCTTATTTAAATATTAATGATTTCTCTCTCTGATGAAGATGTTGTGGAACACTCATAACAAAACTGATAATCTATGGAATAAGTGGATTCACGCTTATCATGTGAAACACGAAGATGTGATGCATATGGCTACTAAACCAAGCTTCTCTTGGATTATGAAAATGATTCTGAAGCAAAGAGATGAGTATAATCTGCTGACAGCCAACTTGCAGGTGCACAAGTTCAGGTCTAAGGAAGTGTATCGTGCGATTAAGAATGTGGAGTTGTGCCTTGGTGTAAGATGTTGTGGGGTAACTCTGCGAGGCCTCGTGCTCAGTTCATCATCTGGCTAGCGTGTCATGATCGTCTGGCAACTAAGGATAGGCTATATAGGTTCAACTTGATTGATAATTCCCACTTGTGTGTTTTGTGGTGAGGCTGAAACCACAAACCACCTTTTTTTGCGTGCCCTGAAACTAAGAATATCTAGAGCCAGGTCCTCAAGTGGATTAGAGTTGTGCACCAACCCTTTAATTGGCAAGAAGAACTGACCTGGTTAACAAAGACTTGCAAGAGAAGAGGTTGGAGAAGTGTAGTGTTGAAATGTGCCGCTACGGAAACAGGCTATCACACTTGGAAACATAGGAATGCAAAGATTTTTGGAAATGATACAAATAGAAATAAGATAGTGAAAGATATTATAGATGCTCTTGTATATAGAGTTTGGGAGAATAGAAAAGTTAGGAAACACCTAGCCATGCTTATGGTTTAGGCTTCTTTTGTTTGTCTTTGTTGTTGGTTTGTCCTTGAGGGCGAGAATGATTGCGATCGCCTTATATATATATAGAGTTTTTAGAATTAATATATCCTTTTTGATTAAAAAAATATTTCTCTCTTAAGAATAAACTTGTAAAATTTCAATAATCAATTAATTTAATATTTTAATCATTTTTCTTAATTAGCATAATTGACTCTATAGAATCTTATACTAGTATTTTATAAAAATAAATTAATAATTTAGTTTTTTTATATATGTTGCTGGTTTCTAACGTAACTAAAGTTCAGGATACAAAATTTAACTAGAGAGGTAATAGATGATAATTTTCATGATTAATTTAGCTTATCATGTTATGTAAGCACTGAATTAAGACATGATATTGCATAATTTTCCTATTTTGTATTTTATTATTTCCACTTTAGTCTTTGCTTAAGAGATTGGAAGGGAAGAATTTGAGGAGAGCATAAACAAAACAAAAGTGTTAATATCATTTTTGTCCTCTTTCATATACGCAATTTCTGCATTTTCCCCAATTTTTTTTTTTTAAATTAACTTTTCAACATGAAGATTTTGCTCCTTAAATGACACACTCTATATATTCATGTTTAAGCAAATTAATAATTAATTAAATTAATTTTTAATAACAAAGAAAAATTGCATTTAAATTCAAAAATAAATAACTTTTTAAATCTTAAATAATACTTATAAAATAATATAATATTATTGTTTGTCATATTATAAATTTTTTATTTAATATTATATTATTATATAAGTATTATTTAATATTTAATAAATTATTTATTTCTGAATTTAAATGTAGTTTTTTTTTAATGTTATTACAAATTAATTTTAATTTTTTATTAATTTTGTTTAAATATGTTATTCAAAAAATGAATGAAAGTTATTAAATGTGTTTAAATATGAATATGAATTTAAATGTTTTCAAAAATTAAAATAGAAAACTAATTAAAATAATTTTAATATTAGTTAATATTAAAATAAGTAGAACAGAAAATGAATAACAAATTAAAAATAATTTTAATAACATTAAAAAATTACTAAAATAAATAGTTTATTAAATAATATTTAAGAATAATATTTAGGAATAATATAATAGTTTAAACAAAAAATATAATGGAAATATAAAAATGACTTCTCCAAAATGACAAAACCATTGTGTCAACTGTTGTAGCATGATGTGTCATATGTCTTCAGTAAGGAGTGTGAAAAAGCACTCAACTAGCTAAAACATGCGTTAAATTTAGCACCTGTTGTGAAAACTCGTGATTGTACTAGCCATTTGAGCTTATGTATGATGTTATTGACCTTGTTATTGGAGTTGTGTTGGGACAAAGGCATACCAAAGTGTTCCACAACATTTACTATTCTAGTAGAACACTCATGGAAGCTTAAATCAACTACACCACTATTGAGAAAAAGTTGCTGGCAGTTGACTTTTCATTTGACAAATGTAGATCATACTTGGTGAAAACAAAGGTGATAATATATACTGATCATGCCACAATTTAGTACCTCATTGCAGAAAAAGATAAAAATCCAAGGTTGATTAGATGGGTGCTATTGTTGCAAGAATTTGATTTGAAAATCATAGATAAAAAAGGAGTACAAAATTTAGTTGCTGATCATTTGTCAAGACTCCCTGATAAAGTCTAAAGACATGACATGGAGGGCATCACGGAAAGCTTTCCTGATGAGACCTTGCTTCAGATATCACTTCTGGCAGAACACCCTGGTATGCAGACATTGTAAACTATTTGTCAATGGGAATGTCCCACCAGAATTCAACTCTCAGCAAAGAAAGAGACTTTTCCACATGACCATGAGTTATTTATGGAATGAACCTTTTCTTTAGAAGCGTCGTGTTAATTAATTATTGATGAGTTGTGTTAATCAACCAAAGGCCCGTCAGATCTTGACAGCTTTCCATGATACGCCTTATGGTGGACACTTTGGAGGAACCAGAACTGATGCAAATGTATTACAATCATGATTTTTCTGGACCTTTTATTTAAAGATGCTCATGAATTAGTTAAGGTTTGTGATAGATCCCAAAGAATGGAAAATATCTCTATGAGACAAGAAATGCCACTCACCAATATTTTGGAAATTAAACTTTTTGATGTGTGGAGCATAGATTTTATGGGGCCATTTCCATAATATTTTGGCAATCCTTACATTCATGTTATTATGGACTATGTATCCGAATGGATAGAGGAGTTAGCAACCCCTACTAATGATGCCAAGGCTGTGACCAAATTTTTAATCAAATACATCTTGTCTAGACATGGCACGCCTAGAGCAATCATCACTGATGAAGGTACCCATTTTTGTAATAAATTGTTTGAAAATATAATGGCAAAATATGGGGTAAAACACAAGGTTAATACAACCTATCATCTTCAAAGTAGTGGGCAAGCCGAGTTATCTAATAGGGAGATTAAGGTGATTTTAGAAAAGGTGATTAACCCTTCAAGGAATGATTGGTCCAAACATCTTGATGATTCTTTGTGGGTCTATAGAACTTCTTACAAAATCCCTTTAGGAATGTTTCCATATAAACTTGTTTATGGAAAAGATCGTCACTTGCCCATTGAGTTAGAACTCAAAGCATTTTGAGCTATAAAAATTTGAATTTTAACTTCCCATTTGTTGGACAAGCGAGAATGCTTCAACTCAATGAGCTGGAGGAACATAGTTTGTTCTATGAGAATGTTGAGTTATACAAAGAAAATACTAAAAAAATGATCGCCATGAAGTTTTAGAAAAGTGAATTGGTAGAAAACCAACAAGTTCTTTTGTTTAACTCAAGATTGAAGCTATTCACTGAAAAGCTTAAGTCAAGATGGTCAGGCGCCCTTTAAGCTTTTGAAAATTTATCCACATGGGGTTATAAACCTTTTGAATAAGAAAACAAGGGAAAAGTTTAAGGTTAATGGAAAAAGAGTTAAAACTTACTTTGGTGATCCCTCAAACAACACAAGGGTCACCATATATTTGAAGGATTGAGTTCATTTGTGTTGAAAGTCGGGCTAAAAGACTTTAAAATAGTGCTACTGGGAGGCAGCTCAACTTAATAAATTTTGTCATTGTTTATTTTTTTAGATGATGAAGTGGAGAATTGATGAAAACAGACACCCTCTAGAGTGTTATGTCGTGTCTATGACTTTTCATGAAAAAAGGAAAAGTGAAGTTGCATCAGAATGAGAAATTAAAAAAGAGAGAAAAAACAAATATTAAATATGGATAAAAAAGGAAAATAGGGGGGGGGGGGGGGGGGGGGGGGAGAAAGCCAAAAAAATACAACACATGGAGCCAAGTGTGTAATGTCATGAAGGTTGTCTAAGTGGCAGCGCATGTAATTACATGTTTCTACCTATTTACTGTTTTGGTAACTACAACAAGTTACTAAATAATAACTCTTCAATGGTTAAACCCTTATCATTCCACCATTTGTAACACCATGATTATTCAGTTGAGAAGTTTGTTATGTTATCGGCGGCTTCTTGTTCTTCGATACACATCGGAAAGAACATGGGGTGTGTAATTACCGTTTTAGGTTATCGATAAAGTAATTAAAGATAAAGTAAATGTGATCTATCAAATTATTTTTGGAAATAAAAATATAAAATAAAAATATTTTGAATTAGAAAATACAAAATATTTTGACACATTGAGTTGTAGATTTGTTTTTCTTACAAAAGAGACCATATATTTTTATTATAAGTTGAAAAAGGAATTTTGGGGTGAGAGAGGCTCGAACTCTCGACCTCAGGATTACTCTCAGCTATGAAACCTACGCGCTAGCCAACTGCGCCACAACCCCATTGCGTTATACGTCATTAATATAAGGTACTTAATATAATCTCTATTTTTTATTCATATTTTACATTATCACTTTTAAATATTATAACAAATATAAAACCCTACATTCATTGTTCATAAGAAAATAGTTTTATCTTTTTGAAAAGAAATGGATGAAGAAAATGATTTCAGAGGATTTTCTATTTTGCAGGAAAGAGATTTCGAAGGAATGATGATGAAAATGGGCTTGATTTCTTTTCATAAGTTTTTACGTACCAAATAAATAAATAAATAATTAAATAAACAAATCATTAGCGTCGGTGTAAGCCGACACAAAAACTAAATTAAAAACAAAATAAATTGAGTACAAAAAAAGAGAGAAATAAATAATTGACGTCGATCTAAGCCGACACTAAAATAAAATTCGGTGCCAAACGAGAAAAAGAAGAGGGAAAGAATATGAGCTAAAAACTGAAGTTTCTGTCTAAGTCGACACTAAAACTAAAATAAAAAACAAAAAAATGGGCTCTAAATGAAAAAAAAAAGGGAAAAGATAGATTGGTTGAAAAATGTAGCGTCGGTCTAAACCGACATTAAACTAAAATAAATAATCAAATAATATTTGGCTCAAAACAAAAAAAAAAGGAAAGGAAAAAAATATTGGTTAAAAACGGTAGCATCGAACATAGTAGACGCTAACAAATTAATCAATAAATAACAAATTAATGATTGAATAAATAAATAAGTAGTGTCGACTACACCGTATCTACATAGTTAATTAAAATAAATCAAATATGTGAAAATAAGTAACTTCGGCTAGGCCGTGGCTAATTAATCAATAAAATTAATATAAAAATAAAAAAATACTTTTAGCGTTGACGTAGCGTAGGCCTAGCCGCCGCTTCCTAAGCTAGTTAGCGTCGGTGTCGGTGGCCGAAGCTAAATCTGGGACGCTAAAATGCAATTTTCTTCTAGTGAGGTTGCAATTTCAATTCTGTCATTTCAATCTTAGCTTAAATTAATGAAATGTTTATGTTTATGTTGTTGTGCTTATGTCACTACTACAAAACATACATTCGGTTAAGATATATTACAATGGTCATTTATTCACCGGGTAATATTTTGTTTTTTAGGTGCTTTAATTTATTTTATTTAATTAAGAAACATTTCATCATAGTTCATAAACCCAATTGTGGTCATATAAATCGAGTGACTGGCTTCGAATCCCAACATCAACATTTTTTCAATAAAAATAAGCGCGTGACCCTTAACATATTTTGTTATTTAAAAATTGAAAGTATAACAATCACGTTTGTTTCACTAAACCATAGTTATGTGTTCCATATTTCACTACGGTTGTTTCTTGCAACTGTTGTGAAATACTTTTTACTTAATAAAAACATAACAGACAATTTATTTCGTTCGTAACACACAAGTATGCCCTAGCCAACAAGACGACGGCGATAGCGAAATATTTATCCTCTTAGACTTATGGTATGTTACCATTATGTGTTTGTTTTTTATTTCTTGTTCTCTCTCGATGTGGCAATGGTACTGCTTTCTAAAAGTTCTTCGCTAAGGTTTCTTTTTTAACATAATAACATAATGACAACGGGATGTGCATTAGGGTTTTCTTCACTATGTTCATTTCTTATTCACATTTTGTGACAATAACTTTGTTTAGTTACAAAATCATTAATGTGTTGTTTTAAGTTTTGGTGTTGTTAAAGGAAGTAAATGGCAACAGACACCAAGAGACAAGACATTCCAAGAGACAAAGGTATCAGGAATGTGTATGTTTTGATGAATCTATATTGTTTATGTTTTAGATTTTGTGTATGAAGCATCTCTTTTATTTTTGTTTTGTTGCATCTGCGTTATAATTTTATTCAGATTTAGTAGCATGGGATGAAAGTTGATAGATTAATGGATATGAGAAAGGAGTTATTGAATTCCTTGAAAGCATATATTAATCATATAAGAAAGTCCTAGATTAGATGTAACCTTAAGCTGGAAAATAAGAAACCATAGAATAAAACTTTCATTAAATAAACTTACAAAAATGTTATTTTTTTATTAATCATGTTTAAATACATTGGCCGAGAGAATGTTTGACCAAGTATAATCTACTCCATCATCATCATCGGAATCAATGATGATAGGCCTTTTCAACATTCTTCTTCTTGATCTCCTCTTCCGGAGAGCTCACATGAGTCTCAACGATTCGGTATCAGGGCCTATTTCAGCAACTTGGAACTCTACAGTCACAGTAGCTTATGTTCTCTCAATATTGTTGAAAGTTTCAGTAGAAATACTCATTTTGATTCTTCCTTTTCTTTGAATTCTTTGGATGAAGTTATTTTTGTGTTTTTTGTTCAAAGAGGTTTTCCGCTTTTATATTTGTTCTTTTGATTCTTCCTCTTGTCCGATCTTTTAAAATCTAAAAGCCAAAAGATTTCACGCATGTCAAGTTTCCTTCTAATTATTACTTCTTTAATTCTCCATGTTTTATTCTCTTGGAAGTTGGAAAGATCTTCTGGATGACTAACTACCTCGAACTGTTGAATGATTACATCTCTTTGTATTTTCAATTTTTTCTCCTTCTTTGATATTCCTTCCACTCCTTCTTACTCATATTTTGATGTAATGATATCTACATTGTAGGTTGTTTGGTTCCTAATGAATACATTGTAGGTTGATGTAATGATATGTACATTGTAGTTTATATGGTATCATATAATTGAGAATTATTCAAAAATAATATCACAACGGTTGTTAATTCAACTGTTATTATAAGTAGAATAATAAAACCCAAAAATGACGTTGTAGGAGTCGAACCTTGAACCTTTCCATTATTTCACAACACTTGTTAACAAAAGTCATAGTTAAAAAAGTGCAATATCTCATTTATAACAATGGTCATACGCCCGTTTTGGTAGCCAGCATACATACAACCACACGCTTTCTAACAACGTAAGTGTTAGCAGTATCATATGTATTTCGCTAATTTTATTGTATATGTTTTCCATAGTAGTGTGTATTGATGTAGTTAGTTTAATTGCTATATAAAAAATAAAAATGACTAACGTCATCCCTAAAATAGCATAACTTTTAAGAGCATAGAAGACTTCTAATTGGACAGTTGACAATGCACATACTTGTGATTTTGTGATAACCCATATCGGTCAAAGGTAGTCAGGAAAGTAGTTAGCCTCTTAATGAGTTTAAATTGTTTTAGATTATGGACTAAAAGTCATTGTAGGGTTGAGTTTAGGGGAAGAAAATACTATTGTGTAAGGCTAGCACAAAGGATACACCACATTTATAATTAAACACACAAAAATGTGTAAAATGAATTAAGTAAGCTAATGAGCACTTCAAATAACTTCTTGTGACTAAAACAGAAGGAACAATGGATATCTTCACTATTGGTAACAAGTTGGACTCATCACAAGTGAGATCCAGTCATGTGAAAAGGCGAAACATATAACAAGACTTATCAATAATATTAGGGTTTAATATACTTCACCCCCTGCCAATATAGCGAGTTTCGGTTTGGCCCCCTTGAATGTTTTTTTTTAGCAAACGCCCCTTATAAAACCCAAAACTTGGATTTACCAAACCCTTTTACCACATTTGTTGACTGGGCTCTGACTTTGGATGATGTGGCAAAAGGGTGGTATAAATAATTAATTGAATTATATTTAACCACTAATACAAAATAGTTTCCACCACCACCACCACCTTCACCATAACCACCACCACCACCATAACCAACGTGCAATAACGTTAGGCTACCGTTCAACAATTTTTGACCATTTGATGAGTCATACTGCTTAGATAACGCCATGTGTCCATACACCTCATCGCCACTTTCGTGTTATGAGTTTCACCACCACCACCTTGCCGTCACCGGCCAACTGCTGTATCTTTATACTATTCTCAAACCTCACAAATGTTTTTTTTCCAACTTTGGTTAAGGTCTCCCTCACTAAATGGTGGCTTACAAAAATGGGTTGTTCCTTCTAACCAAACAGACAACCATCTTCGATTCTCACCGCCGCTGTCTTGACTCTGAGCACTGAAGCTCGAAATCCTTTGATTTCTGAACTGAAGCGTGAAATATGCTATGATGGAATCTCAAGCTTTCACTCTGTCAATTGGGAACGTGAATAATTATAGTTCCATCAAAGCATATGTTATGGTGTTGTGATCTAAAACTCACTTTGATAATGGCGACATGGCGGAGAAAGAAGACGAAAACATTTTCTTTAGATATATCATGTGGTCCATAAAAGTTGAAAGTTACTCTACCGTTCAAAGACAATAAATTAATAAACTTTTTTGCAAGTTGCATGCATATAGAGAGTATATCCTGTGTATGGGAAAATACAAAGCCCTTATTTATGGAAATGAGTATATCCTCTTATTCTTACATTTTGGAGCCTAGTAAGGAAAATCTGTAATCATGTCTACCCTTGACTGCAACTTAGCTCGCTCCGATTATTGACCAGTCTCCAACTTGAGACACCATTAATGATAAATGTAAAATATTTATTATATGATACAATTCTAGCTGGGAGAAGACTATGGCTGTTAGTCATATATACATCATTGATTATAAAAAAAAAAAGCTGGGAGAAGACTGAGAATGGAGAGAAATGGCTGTTAATCATATATACATGCTTAATTGAACACTAACTATTGTTATGAAGCAACTATGACAAAAAAGTGTTCTAAAGCATCTTTCTTTTGCACAACAAAACCTAAATCTTTTTCACCCTGGTCTGTTTGTGAAATGTTTGCAGATATCCTCTTCCACCTATCAAATCAGGTATATGGTAGGAATATTGCAATTAATTTTTGCTGAAACATAAAAGAAAAGTGAAGTTCTGGAAAATCTTTTCTTCAAAATCTTTTCTTCACAATTTCTTCAAATAGGAAATCCTATACAATTACGTGGATTGCTAGCAACCTCTATCAACAGTCAACACAAGAATTTAAGAGCAGAAAAAAGAAATTCAAGAGGTAGTGATCTAGTGAATATTATGGTGGTGGTGGTTATGGTGAAGGTGGTGGTGGTGGTGGAAACTATTTTGTGTTAGTGGTTAAATATAATTCAATTAATTATTTATACAACCTTTTGCCACATCATCCAAAGTCAAAGCCCAGTCAGCAAATGTGGTAAAAGGGTTTGGTAAATCCAGGTTTTGGGTTTTATAAGGGGCGTTTGCTAAAAAAAAACATTCAAGGGGGCCAAACCGAAACTCGCTATATTGGCAGGGGGGTGAAGTATATTAAACCCATAATATTAATAAAATGTATGTGGAAGCTCCGAGTTCAAAATGAGCTAAAATTCAAGAGAAAAATAGTTAATCCCCTTTCTAAAACTGAAAAAAATGAATTTTTGGACCATAGGATAAGATAACCAAACAAGAATTTAGGTTGGCTATCTTAAATGAAGAGTTCTGGAATGATGGGAAGCATGCACACACATACGTGCGTACTAACCAAGCTAAATTGTAAATAGACTGAGTTGTGCCAATGTTTGAATGTGGTCCCCTTAGATGAATTCTTAGTTGAAGAAGATACGAGCTGCTAGAATAAGGGTTGGAGGAAGGTAAAAATTTTCTTTTCTGATATTATCTGTCGCATCACCTGAGGTTGGATAATTATTCAAGTTTGAGGGTGTGATATCTTACATTTTGTGAGTTATTATAAACCTTAATGCTTGAATTCATACTATTACTTCAATTATTTAATAAATTAATTTATAGCATTTTGTTTTTATTGAGTAGTTTATAAAGAGTACAATAAGTGCTCTTTATATATTTGTTACATGTGTAGAGTTAACTTCTGATGAGTCCTAGCATGACAGTTATGCAGCAAATCCTTAACCTCAACTAAAAGCAGAACTCTGAAGCAATGGAAGACACAAAGAGTATACATTCATAGTCTAGGATTTACGTGGCATCAATCTGTAGAATGAAGGGCGTTTGAATCAAATATGCAAAGGTATAAGATCAAGACGCTAGAGGACAAAACTCTCCACCAAAGTTCACCCAGTGCCATGCTGCTCAAAAGGAAAAATACAAAACATTGCCGTCTAAATGCTTGCGCCACTAGTCTACCACAAGACACTTTGTCTCACACATGCTGATTGTACTTGGATCAACATTGGTACAAAGTGGGAGAATTGGAGGGAATTATGTTGATTAAAAAATATTAAAAATCTCATGATCCAAGACAACACCAAATCCCTAGTTGAACATGACTATAAAAGGACCTCTTGGAGGAAATGAAAAGGAGATTTAGCATTTTTAGAGAAAGAAGCACTTCGTAAAAATCAATGAAGAGAGTGAGCTGAACAAGGTGGAGATCTTCTTCTTCTTCTCACAATATCAAGTGTATGCTACTGGTATATGGCGTGATAAAGTTCGTCTCTTGCTGATTAACAATTGCACGAAGACGGAGAAGTTACTCTTAGGTTTTCATTTCTTTTTCATTATGTGTTTAAGAATGTGTAGCTTAGGAACCAGTATTTATGTATGAGCTACAATCATCATGAGTTAAACCCTTTTATGTTAAGCAACGTGAAGTTAATATAAAATAGTTGTTTTTGTTAAATGATGGGTTATTAGTGTTTTGTTTTATCATGTGTTAAATTGTCATGAATTTGTTTCCTTGAATGATCAACCTAGGAAAAGATACAAGTTTGTTGTTGTGAGAGATCCAATAACAATTGGATTTCATGATAAAAGTGATTGAAAATAGTAGATAGAGATATTCACTAGATTAGCTACTTTAGAGATAAAGAGTTATAATCATAAAGGGCATTCAGAATAAAATTAGACATACATTAAAGTTACAAGTGAGGCTTAGAGAATGTTCCCTTGCTTTACTGTACATGTTTATGATGTTGTAGAGATACACCATAAGATCACTTTTTATCCTCTTATGGCACGACATAACACATCATGTACGAACTACTAATAAGTTATAATAACAGATCATTGTCCAACATGCTCTCTATTATTGAACTCATTCACTCTTATTAATTGTTTTTCCATTACTTATTCCAAGACTGAACTTGTGACATCCATAAATTATTTTTATTCTCACTCATTGCTTTATTTCCCACTCCTTGTGGCTTCGACATCCTTATTATTCTATCACTTGCTACTTTAAACATACAGGAATACTTGCATATGACATAACATGTTTTCAAGATCCCACCAGAGAGATAGATCAAAAATCCCCTAAATGTGAGGGGAATCAACCTTGGGGATCAAGGTGACAAAGAAAGAAGAAAAACTAAGAGGGGGAGAAGCAAACTGATGAAACTGATCGAACATAACCCACACATCCTCCTTGAGAAGGGGAAAAACCTCTTGAAAAAAGAAAAGTTGAAACTATGAGCTTTTATCCCCATCCTCAAAGCAACCAGCCGATCAATCTCTAAAGGAAGGAAGAAAGGGAGTTATGAGACTAACATTATTCTCCTCGCAGAGAGAACCAATATAGACCTCATCTAATCGAGGCCGATCATAATGAGGTTCTCTAATGTGATTAGATAAGAAATTAACCACTACTTGATGGATATAAAAAACCCCCTCAACCAAGTAATTCCAACCTTTATAGCTAAAATAACACTCCTTCTATTTCTACTCTTAACACACCCATAGTCTAGTATTAACAACTCTCAGTTGGTTTGAGATTGTTTTGGTGGTAAAAAATGTTGGTTGGGGAGGGGGGGGGTCTGCGTAGTTAAACTCAGTATTTGGTTTGGAGAATGTAAAATTTTGTAGTTAAACTGAATATTTGGTTTGGAGAATACAAAACCAATGAAAAACTAACACAAGATCATATTGGGGAGAGAAGTAGGTCACCTTATTAGACTGGACCTCTATATATCGCTGGTGATTTATTTTTTTCATTATCTCTTTACATTTCAGTTATTTACTTCCAATGCATTTCCATCTTTCTGATTTTCAATTTTCCGCTGCTTTTATCGTGTTTGTTTTACAAACATATTTTAAACTCTGATTTCGTTAAAGATTTTGATTTGAAAATGGTTTTTTAAAACCACATCATTCACCTCTCTTTTGTTTGGAGTCACTTGTCCAACATATACTTCTAAGAGTTCTTACAAAAGATTACAAATGAGTTAAGACAATAGTCACTCAAGTTTTCAAAAACAAACTTTATTTTCTATCCAAATGTTTCTCAATCTCTCCAACTCTCTATATATGAATCACACAAGCACAAAGTGTTTATAAATTTTTTACCAATTCCCCTTAGATAGCTCTAAGAGTTTCCCAAATTCCAAAAACACATTCTTTAAACTTTACTCTTGTCTCTCTAAAATTACTACTAGGATTTCCAAACTCTTCTCTCTATCTTTTTAACTCAAAAGTTCTTAAGATTGTTAAGACAAGAATGCAAAAAAATACATATTTATAATGATTGAAACTCAATGGATCCATAAGAAGTATAAAACACAACTTATTAACAAAATGATCCATTTAGTGGAACGAAGAAGCCCAAAACACATGAAACGAGAAAACCAAACAGGACGATCGAAAAAGTGAACTATCACGGATCCAAATTGCCGCCTGACTGCCAGAGCTTTGCCATTCCGCCACCAATGTCCGATTTTTGGCAGCTTTCTTTCACCCCTGCCAGCCACCTAGTGGCAGAGCCAGGAACTTTAGGCAGTCTGGACAAAAATTTTACACCATTGATTATGCATCTGTTTTAATTTTCACACCTTATTTTTACTGATTTTGCCCCTAATTGTATCCCTGATTTTGTCAAAAAATCAGCTATTAAATTGGGGAGAGTACAAAGAAAATAAGGGTTGAACCCGGACGTATGCTTGAGCTCGATGGGCTTTGGAACCACCCCTAGATCGACCTCAGTCGAAACCCCTACTCACGGTTCCAACACCTTCTGTCAACCTCCTAACTACATTTTGGCTTCTACACTTAAAATAAAATTTTGTTTATCACTTAAAGTTATAAGACATATTTCAACATTTTCCCTTGGTTTGAGAGCCATTCTCTTATTAGATTTGGTTGAGTTCAAAATAACATACGGTTATACATAGCCTTAATTAACTTGATTCTTTTAAGTCGGTAACACAAAACAATAAACAACACAAACTCACCAAGAACCACACATATATATGTAATGAGACAATAGTAGAGTATCCTTCCTTGGTTCTAAACATGTGGGGTGTAAATAAAGAAAGAACTCAAGCGTGGGTGCTATGATTTCAAATATCAGAACTTTGTTGAAGCCTTGGGATCTAAGGGACATACAATATTATATTTTTAATCATAACATATGGAGACTCTAATCGTTTTCCTGTAATTGCCTCATCAGGACACATAGCTGGAGAGAGTAATAATAATAATAATAATAATAATAATAATAATAATAATAATAATAATAATAATAATAATAATAATCAAGCAGAAAATTGAAAAGAAAGAAAAAAAAAAGTGGACTCAATAAAGGACAAAATTATATAATTCTTTATGCACATATATTTATTTATAGACTCAAAGCTGCAAGAGAGAAAAAGGAGTGAAAAAAGTGAAGTAGGCCTGAAAGGAAATAAAATAATTAAAAGTGTTTTTCTAGAGAGAGAAAGGTATATAGTATGGGTATATAGATTGAAATATATATGAAATATACTACTCATCATTCTCTTACTTCCTTTTCAAGGATACTTTAAAGATGAAGAAAGAGTAAAGATGAAACCCAAGAAAAAAGTGGGGGCAAACAACCGAGGTATGTGGGTGTCACCTGGAACTGTGTTCCTTTCATTACAGTAGAGAGATTCCATTCCATTTACTAAACCATCCTAATTGTTGTTACTCATCATCTTGGGATTTTCAATCAACCCTTTATTTAACAAGCTATATAGAACAATCATAATTATAAATTTATGATTATGGAATCTAGAAATCTCCATCATCTTCAAGACCAACAACCTCCTCCTCTTTCTTCTTTATCTTCTTCTATTCCATCATCTTATGCTGTTGGAGGAGGAACCACCACCATCCACTCTTGGACCCCAACAAACATCACTTTGTAAGTCCCTTTGAGTTTTCATTTTTTTCTAGGGTTTCATTTGTTGACTAGGGTTAATTAAATTAATTTGTCTTATTTATGTAGGAATAATGCTGAAGGTAACTTCAACTCAAACCTCCATGAAGTTAATCCGAGATATTCGAGATCAAATGCGATGATTCAAGATTTAGGTTATCATCATCAATGGACTAGTGATGATGTTAACAGAAACCATGAGTCAGATTCTACTAAGGAAGAGATTTCTTTTACTAATTTCCCTAAATTTACTGAAATGCTTAATTACACTCCTCCTAATTCAAGCATGGAGAACTATGGAGTACTCGATGATTCGTCCGCTACGATAAATATGAAGAATTGTACTAATGATGAACACAAGGATATGAATGCTCTCATGCTCAAAAATCTTTACACTGGTGGAGAGTTCTATAATGCTCAAAATTATCCTAACATTGGTAGCCAGATTCACCCTAGTATAAACATCTCGAACATGAATCCATACTCGTCTTCGTCTTCAACCACAACTTTGGATATGAACATGCAGTCATTAGATCTATTAACTAGTTCACAAGATCATCATCTTGGTAGATTTACAACTAATGATCATGAAAACCTTTCTTTTCATCTTCATCCGATGCAGAACCAACTCGCGAACCGATCCTCTTCTAGTAACTCCATTAATGTGAGTATCTCTATTTCCTTTAATTTCTTCTTTTCAACTTCTTAAAAGTATTTTTCTCTATGCCATACGTGCATGTAAGATTGATATTCGAAAAAAATATTATATTATTTTACTTATTTTGCAAAACAATATAAGAGAGAATTAAGAATGATCTTATAGGAATATACTAGTAATTATAATGAAGTTGACTAACTAGAGCAAGCAGATAAGTTATCTTTTGATGAAAAAAAGTTACTCTTTGCAATGATTTTTTTTTTATTAATTAACTTGTGGCAAAACATTTTCTCTTTTTGACATGATGCATATATCTTTAATCAGAATATTATCATCTTTTCTCCTTTTCTTTTGGTTTCTTTTTTGAAGAAGACTGGGCCACTTGAATAATATTGGACTAATAATCTTTACTCTTTTTGTTGCAAAATTAAAGAAGCCGTCGCTACTCAACAATGGTGGTGGAGAAACTAAGAGAGTGATGCAATCAAAGGCTTCTCAATCTGAAACCGCATTGAAGAAATCGCGATCTTCATCAGAATCTAAACCTTCGTGTGCACCCTTTAAGGTGCCTTACTTTTTATGGAAGAAAAACAATATATAATTAGACTGCTAATTACTTGTGTTGCATTAATTAATGGCTTTTTTGGGAAATTAATACTTCAGGTTAGGAAAGAGAAATTAGGCGATAGGATTGCGGCTCTTCAACAGTTAGTGGCTCCTTTTGGAAAGGTAAAATACTGAGTAAACATTTCTTCAATTTGTGTGGCATAACATATAATTGGAATGAAATGAAAGGAGTAATTTATTCATCTATGCTTTTTAATATTTGTTGATTGGAAAGTATATATATGTTGAATTTGATGTTGCAGACTGACACTGCATCTGTACTCATGGAAGCTATTGGATACATTAAATTCCTTCAAGGCCAAGTCGAGGTATATATTTTCCACATGCTCATAGTATATTCTAAGGAATTTATTTGAATATCAAGCAGGATCGTCTTTGAAGACATGCGAGGTAGATTACTCTGCGTGGTTCAAAATTTGTCACGGCTAAAATGTGACTAAATAGGATCTTATAAAATATTGTCACGATTAAATCGTGGTTTAGTAGCACATTATTTGTTTTGCCATGGTTAATCTGCGACTAGTCTACATAGAGTTTTAAAAAAACCTGAGACAACTCTGATACAAATACCTTAAACAAAATTGTATACCTCTTAATTCTTACAAATTAATAACTCTCCTTCGTGCAGACACTGAGTGTTCCTTATATGAAGTCAACGCAAAACCAAAACAACAGATTGATGCAAGGGGTAAGAATTCAATTCAATTCTTTGTAGCACTGACACTTCTGATAAAAGGTGTATCCGGTGTCTTACGTGATATCAACTCATATAATTATATTCAATTCATTTTTTTTTTCAAATTTTTATGCTTGTCTACGTGTCAGGGTTATGCGTTGTACGCGTTCATTGGCTTACTAAAGAAAATTTATGTTTCCCTAATCTTGAATACTAATTGGCTTCATATTCATAACATCAGGATTCAGCCATAGGTGACACAAATGGAGAACCAAAGCAGCAATATCTGAGAAGTCGAGGCCTGTGTCTCGTGCCATTGTCATGCATGTCATACATAGCCGGCGATGGCAGCACAGAGGTGTGGCAACAGCGCCCGAACTTTGGTGGACCGGCTTGATTATTGATAGTAATAATAATATCAAATAATCATTCAAATGAAACTTTGGTGTATCCATGTTTAATGGAGCAAACTTGATCTTCCTTCGTAAGAATCAATGATGGCCAAGTTTGATCCATTAAATTAAACATCTTGTATCGTTAATTAAATTGTACGTACATTTTGCCACCCGTTGCTTATTAGGGTTAACAAACCTTTATCTTCTAATATGCCTCTACAAGCAAATGGTTTATATAGCTCAAACAAATCCACAGCTTGAAAATAAAATCATTGAAACATGAGGATATAAGGCTTTGGTAAAAAAAAAATGCAATCTAAGAATGATTGGGAAGTGGCAGCAACTTCATGATTTTGGCTCTTTTCATGCTTTGAATTATAAAGGTAGCTTTTTTTTTTCCAAAGACCAAACATTCAATTATGTTTCAAACCTACATAACTTCTAAATTTTTATTTTTATTTTCGAAAAATTATTTGGTTGTTTGCTACAAATGAACTTTGGTTAACAATAAAATATTTTGAGTTTAATGGAGATGCATGTAAAATAATTTTACACTGTCATCCAACATGAATAATTATCTTAGTAGAATAAATCTTAATAGAAAGAAAATATTAATGTTAGGAGTTGGTAAGTGATTAAATCTCACATCTATTATGAATGAGTCAATATTGTGACTCATATATTTAATTTCTTAAAGTTTAAGGTGGAGATGTAGCGTTTTTCTCTTTTGTGATCCTGATTCTGAAGCATTTGGCCACCTCTCGATTTATCTGTACTCCTCAACAAGCAAGCAAGCCAATTATTGGGATAATATATGGAGAAAATAAAGAAACCTAATACAATAACCACACAAGAATATAGCATAGAAATTTGAAATATGGAGAAAAAACTAGTGTTCTCTAATGTCAACTAAAAAAATACTATGTGAAAATTCTCAGGACACATCAACTATCCTCGACCGCCCCTAACCACAATACACCCATCCCATAGAGATTGGTTTGTTGGCGAAGGCTTGGATCTTGAGTATGCTCCTCTCAAAGTCTCAGGTCGAATCCTGTTAGATGCTAACAATTCATGTGTTATCCTCTCAGGCTCGAATTCTGCTCAGTGCTAACAATTCATGTGTTGGGCATGTCCATATAGAGCTTTGCTCTGACTTAAAATGAGACATCCGCAAATTAATAGTGAGATTGATCCCTTTGGATTAGTCGATCACAAAATCGGATACCAAACTTTAAAAAAAGAAACTCCAATACACCCACACTATCAAAAACAAATATTTAACTCACCCTTCACAATATTCAAACACAAGACTATATAAGAGAAAATAAATGTCATATTCAAATTTAAAATGCTTATGATTGATATATTTTATAATGAAATAACTATATAGTTCATTTTTATAGCATTTTCCTCCCTTTTGTTTATAATTTTAGTTAATGTGAGATTGTCATCATTGACAAGCATGGTTAAAAAGAACTATCATAATCCATAAACCACTCACAAAATTTCTACATATATAAAATCAGCCTTAAAACCTATGTTACAACTTTTGAGTTGGGAGGAGGTCCTTCAACCACCGACACAATCTCGCAGAATACCTTGCGTCAATGTAAATAAATGATCATGCATCAACCCTCAATCTATAGATCATCCATTTCCATGGCACCGGAATGTCATGAGAATAAAGTTCTCAATTTTTTTAGAATGTATCATCATCTCATAAAGTGAAGAGCACATTGCTACCATTTGACTCATCAGAGTCATTTTTTAAAGTTACTCCATTGAGACACTTATAATTTAGATGCTTATTCAGTCCTTCTATGTTTGATGGACAAATAATTCACTATTAAAAAGATAAATTTATAGCTTCTTGTTAAGTGCCAAAATGTAGTTATTTTGTGTTTGTAAATAGTGGCACTTATCGATACTTTTTGTTAATACCGTTTGAATAATTCTCCGTTTTTGTGTATATTTGTATCGTTTGTGTTTTGTTACGTTTTCGTGTAAATATATACCATTTGATAGTTTTGTTGTCTTTTTGTAGGTATTTATGCGTGTTCGAAGCTTTGAGGAATAAAGTGTCGAAGACACGGCGGCGAGCACGCGATTTTACCAATTCATCGGCGGATAACGCTCAAAACAAATATGAGAAAAATCATCAATTTTATTGATATTTATTCATTTTTAGATAGAGCATGGAATAAGCTTTCCAACGCTTCGAACCGGGCGCAAATCGGAGTTACGGTTCTCAAGATATGGCCAAAATAAGATTTCAATTTTCTGTTGAGCGGGCTAAGCGCGGATTTGCGCGCTAAGCGCGGTCTGGGCGGTTTAGAAAGTCATTAAATAGGGAAAAATCACATTTTTTAGGGTTATGCTTTGGGGTATTTGTTCCCAAAGTCATCACAACCATTTTTGAGTAAGGAGAGCTTGAAAACAACAATGGAGCATGCATCTTGATGATCGGAGGTCGAATTTCTCATCGATTGGTGTTGACAAACCAAGAAATGTTTGGTTCCTCTTCTTCTCTTCTCTTTGTATTTCTCTTTTGGTGAGTTTGTATGTAAATACTCTAAACCCATGGATGTTTGTTACTCTTTTTACTAGTTGTATAAAGTTTGCTTTACAAATCTTAATCGGTGTTTCCTTGATCTTTTTGCTTAAATGTTTTGGATTTGTGTTGTTGTAGAAATAGACATCACAAATCTTGATTAGGGGAATATCTGTTAGCTTTTGATTCTAGACATAGGATTGGGGTTAACATCCACATAATATCTGAGTTTAATGTCTCTATGTTGTTCGATCGGTTGAGACATCGTCGAAAGAGCAATATAGTTGAATTCCCGTCGGTGTTGCAGACATGGACATTGATGTGAGGGATATGTGGTGATTCTGATGAGTATTGTATATTGAGTACGGCGGAGTGATAAATCTAAGTTTGTGAGGAGTAGTTTAGATTCAAACCAGATAAGCTATTCTCTATCAAGAATGAATTTATTTTATGTCCATATGTTATGTTTTCCTTGTTTACTTAAAACCCATTTTAACCCAAACTCAAGAACTAAGAATCCGTCGAACGGCAGTTCAATAGCACTAATCTCTGTGGACACGATAAATTCCCGGATAAATATTTCCAAATCTTTTGTTGCTTGCCGCTATACCGCTTCAACAAAATGGCGCCGTTGCCGGGGATTGGTGTTTTTATTGAATTCGCATTGCGATAGTTTCTTTGTTTTTGAGTTTTGTGAATATCGTATATTTTGTGCATATTCTCATACTTGTATATTTTCTTATATTGATACATGTTTATATTTTCATACTTATACATGTTTGTGTGTTTGATTTTGTTCCTCTTTACTTTTGCTATTTAGCAAGGTGAAGTTGGCTAAACAAATTGAACTCGGATAGTTCGTAAATTATAAATTTTCACTTTTCAATTTGTTTAGCCAAATAAGGATTTTGTAAATATTGTGTTTTATGTATATTATGTTTTTACACATACTTGTATATACTTTTGCTTTTGATTCGTTTGTTAAGTGTTTGGGCAGGACGTTTCCTTTAGGTTGCGTTTGAGGCGAAAGCATTGGCGTACCGCGAGGAAGTTTCTTACCATTCGCGAAACAATAAAAGGAGTCGAGCTAACGACGTAAAACGAGCGCTTGTTGGGAGGCACCCCAACGGTTTTATTTTTCTGTTTTTCTGTAAATGAGATGTAAATGTGTTAAGTGGAGGCACACTGGAATTTCTGTTTTGTTGCACTGGTTTTTGTCTTTCTGGTGTAGCGCGTTTAGCGTGCTAGACCGCGTTTAGCGTGCTAGACCGCGCTTAGCGCGGTCTGTAGCTTTTGGCTAATGAATTCTTTTTAATGATTCATTTGACTCGTCTTTTTCCCACTTACACCAAGGCTTTATAGTATTGTATTTTATAGTTATAATTTTAATTATTTTGTTGTTGTTTAGACTCAAATTTTGGCTCGATAACTGGAAGTTGCATTTGGTAATTCTTCAATTTTGATTGATTCAACATGCCAATTGTGCGGTAATGATTGTTCGAATTTGTACATAGCAAGGTACTCGTTTATCGCTTTCTATAGCATAACATGTTTAAGAGACTTTTCATTTGTACAATTTTCATATCATTCATTCTTTTTTGCATAACTTGCTCATGACTTGAATCACATTAGTTTCCCCTTTTTTACCATAAATGTGAAGTGGCTTTCCATTGTGTATATATGTGAGTGACCGACATTTCTTGTTTTAACTGGATATTATTATGTTTAATCTTTCGTCTGTATTGATTTTGTGAATGCACGAAAGTGATCAAGGCACTTGTTTGATTTTGAGCACAACTACCATAGCTAAATATCAATTCACCTTGTGAGTGTGTGAGCATTAGTAACCCCCTTTGAGCCTTTTTGTCAATATCCATATTGTTTTTTCTTAATACTTGTCTATGAGCGTTTGGTTTTCGATTGTGTTTGGATGTTGATTCTTTGTTTCTTGAACCCTGAACTATGATTTATAGTTTGAATTTTTACCTTGCCTTAGAAAGTAGGGAGTATTCAATGTATATTGTGGTTGGATTCAAGTTGGGGAGAGGATGTTTGCCTCTTTATGATGTGGTTGGTATATGGTTGTGAAAATAAAAGAAAAAGAAAAAAAATTGTGAAAAAGAAAGAAAAGAAAAAGAAAGAAAAAAGAAAAAAATTGGAAAAAGAAAAGAACAAAAAGAGTTTGGAATAAGATTTGTGTTAACAAGTATTGTGTTTGGTGTGAAACATGTGAGGAAGAAGAAGTTTGATTAAAATTCCTTTGTTTGAAACTTTGTGGAAGTAATTACTTCCTTAGGTTTAGGCAAGTTTTTGTTTTGATTAGCTTTAGGAATTATCACTTGTTTGTTAACCGAGCCACATTACAACCTTTAAAGCCCTTGTGATTCGTGTCGTTGTGTTTTCGATACTATTTTTGGATAAACGCATAATTTTGTCTATTGTTTGCAAGTTTGTCGGGTGTGTGTCAAAGTCCTCACCTTTCGGTGTTTTTCATCTACCGATGAATTTTTGCTAGGCGTGATTCGTGATTGAGCTTGTTTTGTTTTAGAATGTTTTGTATGATTTTTGTACTTAGGATTCGTTTCGTTCTCATGTTGTCGTTGTAGGATTGTGGTAAGTATTTACTTTGTTTGTACTTTTTTGTTTGAACCGTACAATTGTTTCGTTTTTCCAAATCTTGTTGATTCTTGATTCTTTGGATTTTTACTTTTGCAATGTGAGTGTTTGGCCTTGTTTGAGGACAAACAAATTCAAGTTGGGGAGAGTTGTTAAGTGCCAAAATGTAGTTATTTTGTGTTTGTAAATAGTGGCACTTATCGATACTTTTTGTTAATACCGTTTGAATAATTCCCCGTTTTTGTGTCTGTTTGTATCGTTTGTGTTTTGTTACGTTTTCGTGTAAATATTTACCATTTGATAGTTTTGTTGTCTTTTTGTAGGTATTTATGCGTGTTCGAAGCTTTGAGGAATAAAGTGTCGAAGACACGGCGGCGAGCACGCGATTTTACCAATTCATCGGCGGATAACGCTCAAAACAAATATGAGAAAAATCATCAATTTTATTGATATTTATTCATTTTTAGATAGAGCATGGAATAAGATTTCCAACGCTTCGAACTGGGCGCAAATCGGAGTTACGGTTCTCAAGATATGACCAAAATAAGATTTCAATTTTCTGTTGAGCGGGCTAAGCGCGGATTTGCGCGCTAAGCGCGGTCTGGGCGGTTTGGAAAGTCATTAAATAGGGAAAAATCACATTTTTTAGGGTTATGCTTTGGGGTATTTGTTCCCAAAGTCATCACAGCCATTTTTGAGTAGGGAGAGCTTGAAAACAACAATGGAGCATGCATCTTGATGATCGGAGGTCGAATTTCTCATCGATTGGTGTTGACAAACCAAGAAATGTTTGGTTCCTCTTCTTCTCTTCTCTTTGTATTTCTCTTTTGGTGAGTTTGTATGTAAATACTCTAAACCCATGGATGTTTGTTACTCTTTTTACTAGTTGTATAAAGTTTGCTTTACAAATCTTAATCGGTGTTTCCTTGATCTTTTTGCTTAAATGTTTTGGATTTGTGTTGTTGTAGAAATAGACATCACAAATCTTGATTAGGGGGATATCTGTTAGCTTTTGATTCTAGACATAGGATTGGGGTTAACATCCACATAATATCTGAGTTTAATGTCTCTGTGTTGTTCGATCGGTTGAGACATCATCGAAAGAGCAATATAGTTGAATTCCCGTCGGTGTTGCAGACGTGGACATTGATGTGATGGATATGTGGTGATTCTGATGAGTATTGTAGATTGAGTACGGCGGAGTGATAAATCTAAGTTTGTGAGGAGTAGTTTAGATTCAAACCAGATAAGCTATTCTCTATCAAGAATGAATTTATTTTATGTCCATATGTTATGTTTTCCTTGTTTACTTAAAACCCATTTTAACCCGAACTCAAGAACTAAGAATCCGTCGAACGGCAGTTCAGTAGCATTAATCTTTGTGGACACGATAACTTTCCGGATAAATATTTCAAAATCTTTTGTTGCTTGCTGCTATACCGCTTCAACACTTCTTTATATCTCAAGATGTAGATGGAGAAACATATAGCTCCTTACTCATTCAAAACTTCTATGTTTGATGGAAAAAAATCTGACTATTAGAAAGATAAACTTGTAGCTTCTTAATATCTCAAAATGTAAATCCTTTGGATGTAGTACAAGATAGTGGTACAAGATAGCACGTGTAAATATTGGTGGTGTATTGCTAACAAGAAAGGAATTGAGTGATTAGTAGAAAAAGAGCTAAGGAATGCATGACAATGCTAAAAACTTTATATTGACTTCAAAATTATCTTCAAGGAAATTGAAAACAAATCCTAACAAAGAAAAAGTACCTATAACTCTTTATGTGTCAATTATAAAGACAACAAGTAAGTCAAAGAATCTAAAGAAGATATCTTAGTAAGGAAATATGAAGTATTTCAAATGGAAGAACATGAAAACATGGAATCCTTGTTTTCTAGATTACATATTTTAATAACAAGACTCAAAGTTATAAACAAAATCCTTGTTTTATAGATTCATATTTTAATAACAAGACTCAAAGTTATTAACAAAAGCTAATATTGATCGTGTCAATAAAATTCTAAGGAGTCTTCAAAAAATGAAGACCAGAGGTTACTGCTATTCAAGAAGCATATGTTTTGAACATGTTAGCTCTTGAAGACATCATAAGAGTCATTCATGGTCATGAGATTAAACTCAAAGAAGATGAACCTAAGAGGCAAACTTAATATATTGCTCTTGAGTCAAAAAGAAAAAGTTTGAGTCAAAAGTTTCCCAAGCTGAAAAATTAGATGATAAAGGTTTTGAGAGCTGAATGAAGCATCATATTTTGATGAGAATTCTCTTGTGTCATACCATAATTTTTACCCCTAAGATTCCACCTATCATTAATTTGCATTTGAATAAGATTACATGCATGCTTCTCTCCTATCTCATTGATCTTTGGGTTAACCTTTTGGGGAAGATCACTAGTCACCACTATGTTTTCTTTTGCATCTTTATTTGCATGTGTTTATCATCTAACTTTCACTAATCTTTATTCAAAATACAAAAACATGTTTGCTTGTTGCTTTCGTTTTCTCCTACAATGCAAGGTAGGGTTGATAATCAAAAGGAAAGAGAGTTTCTACTACTTAAGAGGATCTTATTCCATGTTCAAAGATGTTCAAATACTCCAAGTAACTTGGCTTGTAGTTGAAGTTTTCCCAAATATCAAGCGTTGTTCACAAATTAGGATTCTGTTCTTCAAAGTCAAAGTTGCGGTCAACTCTTGGTCAAATGGATTTTTATTCAAGGAGTGACCTATAATATTAGGCCATTATCATGCCAAGATTCATTCAAAATCAATGGATCAAGAGAAGTTCAAGATTGAGGTTTATTTGTACAAGTGATTCAAGTTTAGTTCATGGTTTGTTTCCATGTCTTTTCCAAGCATTTTCTCAAGTAATCATCAAAAATTAATTCAAGGCCCATCAATTCTTATTCATATGGAATTAAATTGGTGTTCATGGAGCCTTAGAAGGCATGAAAACATCAAAAATCTCAAGTTGGTACAAGGTGGTTTGACCTAAAATCAAGTATGGCACACCATTTGGTCAAAAGGGCATAACTTTCACAGTTTTTGACATTTATGGGCACTTCTTGAGGCCAAATGTCCCTCTTGATGTCCTCTACAACTTTAATTCAGAGGCCTAACATCAATTCAGCCTCTAAGCATCTCAAATTTTGGATCCGATTTTAGGTCATTTGTGCATATTTTCAAGTTCATGACATGTTTAACCTAATGCCAAACCTGGTTTTCAGTGGCACTACCCAATTTTCTCAAGCATGCCATTTTTAACTCAAGCACTCTTTCGAATCCATTTTTTTTCATTGCATTCTCCTCCATGAAAGAATCATTTGGCTCAAGAAAGGTCTCAAAACACACGAGCAAATTTCATTTGGCCTCAGCTTGAACATGGCGATCTAAACTTTGTTTCGCACCGTGACCTATAATTAGCAATCAGGTGTAATTCAACTCGGGAACCACCCAAATCATGTGCAAATTTGCTCCTTACCACAAAACGTATTTCACCACTACACAAAACGACTTGAATTGATCCAAAACTCACACATTTCATGCTCATTTTCACACAGATTGGATCTAGAATTTTCTCAACTTGGTTCACACGATTGGAATCTTATTTAGCACGTATGATGAGCTCACTCCCTCTCCTGTAAATAGAGCATCATTTCTACTTTGTTGGCAAGCTTTGAAAGCCACATAAACTCTGCCTCCACCACTCTAAAAAATCTCCAAAAACCAGAAGTTGGTTCTTCGTTTTAAGCTTGTTTTAACCCTAATTCTTTGCCCAAAAACCTTCATCGGTATCATATGAAATTGTTTGAACCATTACAGAAGTTGGAAACACCTTGCAAGCACCAACTCGATTTCAGCATTTTTCACACCTTGAAGCTCACTTCGAACAGGTATATATGAGTTCCATTTCAACAAAAGCAAGTTACCACTCTCTTCGTCTTGATCTACTGATGAAAATCCCTTACTCACTTTCCATTTATTCATTGTGTTAAGAATTTAATTTTACTTAGAAGTTTCTAGGGTTCATACGTTTTTCTGCAAATTCTCTTTTCTCAAATCAAATAAATTGTTCTTGAGCAAAGAGACGTGAACGATGATGTGAGTTGAAGCTCAACCATGTGTTGTTAGAGCTTAAAACAACAACTTCATAATTTGCACAAATTGGAAGCTGAAGATTCAAGACAAAGGTCTTCGCACGCAAGAGTGGGAAATTTGAACACATGGAAATTTAGTCGTGTGTACAATATGCCTATTTTTAATGCACTTTGAAAACTCTACTGTAAATAATCTAAACTAATATGCAAGAGATCCTATGTACGAAGCTTCACAACCTTTCATGTCTATAAAGATATAAAACTTATTAAGATATTGAAGTTACTCTCTTCATATTTATTCTATTTATTTTATTTGACCAATTACTTAGTCTGTTATAGATTTCATTTTTTTTAATTTTATTGTAGTAGTCATTTTATTTCAATTATATATGTCACTTTTTTTTACCATATTAAAAAGTTTAATAATATATTACAATGTTGCTCTAAAAAAATTGAAAAAATTCGACCCACAAAAATATTCCCTCACTTCACTAATAAATCTAATTAGTTTTCTCGGTATCTTATACAATATACTATAGTTAAAATCACATCAATAAAAAATTTGATAGATAAGTATTGTATCCAACCTTTTTAATTAATAATTAAAAATATTTATTTGTTTTAGATTGTATAATTTTATACTCGAAAAAATTCTAAATATTATAAACAAAAAATACAAGAATTAAAAAATAGAAGGACATGCTTTAAGATTCTTAAAATTATAAATATTGTAATTTTATTAAATTATAATTTCAAAACTTTTAAGATAAAAAACTTTTTTAAATCTTCCAGCGCGCCGGTCAACATCTATCTAATATTAGTGACTTATAATCTGAAAAGCTATTTCATTGTAGTCCTGTGCTAAATCCTTTTTTTAGCATAAAGAATAAATAAATTATGCCCCTATTTATTTAAGAGTAATTTAAATATAGTTTAAAATGATGGATAAACATAATAGAATGGATTGAAATAGATTGAATCAAAATTAAATTTTATTGTTTAAGTGTGGTATGATTGAACTATATATATATATATATATATATATATATATATATATATATATATATATATATATATATATATATATATATATATATATATATATATATATATATATATATGTATATATATATATATATATATATATATATATATATATATATATATATATATATATATATATATATACACTATTGCTTGAAAATAAATGAAGTATAATGAATTAAACTATTTTTACCTTTATTTTAAGAATACATTTTTTTTAGTTACAACATTTATTTATTATATAATAATTATTTCTAATGTCTACGTCAACAAGCAATTGCGTATTTTTAAATGATAAGTCTTGTTAAATTATTTTTACTTCCATTTTTTTCTAATTCAGCAAAGTTTTACTTTCATGGAAGTTGAGTGGTGATGGATCATTATGTGGACAAAGATTTTTTTTTTTTCATTAGTACTATTACAAAAGGAAGAAATTCTTGAACAAAGAAAAACAAAAGAAAGAAATTTGCATACCTTGTTTAGGCCCATAACATTTATATTTTATTTTTGAAATTTCTTTTTCCACCATGTTATTTTCTTTCACACTCTTGAAAATTTAAAAATGTTTTTGAAATTTTTTAGAGATGTATCTTCGAATGCACCTTTAGTTTATTTTTGTCAAAAGTTGGCACAAAGATGCATTTACGAAAATTTCCAATGTGATTTCGGAGATGCATATTCGAAAACATACCTTACCCCATTTACTACGTGTTTTTTATTGAAATTGGCGTTTTCGGGGACTCTGTCGATTTTAACCAATATGAGAGTCATAGAAATTGTATCACCTCGTTCTGTCAGTTGTGTTCCCGCGTTTGTGACTTTTACGCAACCTAGCATAAAAAACTCGGTTTTCTAGAAAATAAACTTTAAATCGAAATTTTACCGTGTCATTTCATCAAAAAAATCAGGGACCAAATTCCTTCTTTTTCTTTTTTATTTGATTTATTTTTTGTTTTCATATTTTTGAAAAAATCTGAAAATTTTGTAGACACTTTATTTGATTTTATTTGATTTTTAGTTGTATTTAGATTTTTATAATTTTATTTTAATCATTTTTCTATTTTTCAATTGTTTTCCTCAATAGAAAAATTGTTGATATTTACATATTTGTTGCATTGTTGATGTATGGCTAATAGGTGTGCCTATTCGGATACATCAAATACTAAGATTAAAAAAACACAACTTTTCGAATATGCATATCTGAAAGTACTTTTTTTAGTAAAAAAATAAGGTTTATTCAGGTATATATTCAAAAATATATTTTTTTGAAAAAAAATAAGATTTATCTGGATATACATCTTCAAAATTAAATATAAAAGAAATTTTGGAAATAATAAGTGTGTTCTGAGATATATCTCCGAAAATAGGAAGATTTTTTACATTTCGTCAAACGCATGGGAGAAATTCCCTTTATTTTTATACCTTTTTTATAAAAAGGTGGCACTTAGGCCCATTTAATTGGTCATAGAGATTAATAATTACACAAAACAAATTATTTTTAATTTTTAAATTTAAACATAATATTTTTTATGATATAAATAAATATAAAAAAATCAATTAAGCATAAGACATACTTAAGAGGAAACTCAATTGTTTACAAAGTAACAGGGCCATAGGAAACAAAAAATAATATTTCTTTTTCCAAAATGTGCAACTGTCTCGGAGCTCAGCACGGAGGGTTAACCTTCCAAGTCCATCCTGCGCCACTGTCTCAGAGCTCTGCACTGCCGATTCAAATTATTCGGAATAGTCAACTGTATGTAATTCTGGTTTCTGAGTAGAATAAATGATAAGAATTCCTGTATAGGTATGGCGAAGGTGGCTATACGACAACAGTTGACTCCAGAAGAATTAAGAAAAAGAACATATTTGCTACCGGCATGTCAGTCTTTATCTAAAAAGGAGAAAAAATTATTGCGAGTGTTTTCATGGTATCAAAGTTCCCCCAAGGGCATTCATCAAGCATCAAGAAACTTGTATCAATGTAAGATATCAAGTTAATTGGATTAAAATCTTACGCAGTTTTGGAGCAATAAGGAGAAAATTCTACAGAAGCTCTCTAAGCGAAGCTGTAGCACGCTAGGAGCTTCGCAAACAGAGAAGCATAGTTTTCCAAAGCTCGCTAAGCGAGATTTCCTTTACTGTACTAGATATTTTAGGAATAAGTGTAGCTCGCTTAGCCCAATGAGCTCGCTAAGCGAATCTGCGCAGATTTTTCTTTATATTCTTTCATTTGTAACATTTCTAGGTTTTAGGGATTTTTGCTCCCAAACTTCATCACTCTCATTCTTAGTTTGGAAACAACTTTGGATGATTGGAGGTAGATTGATCGTCGAACGGAGCTGGCGAACCGGGAGATTTTCGGTTCATTTCTCTTCCTCTTTTTGTTTTCTCTGATAGTTGGGTTGTGTGTATGTAGTTTCTTTGAACTTATGTATATTTGTCGCCCATGGTGTTATATAAAAATTAGTTTATAAATCTGTGTTGATTGTTGTCTTAGATTTTTGCTCTGTGCTCGGGATTTGGGTTGCTTTAGAGATAAACTTCTTGAATCCTTATCTAGGATGATTATATGTTAGTTTCTGAACTCTAGAGATAGACTTAGAGCTGACATTCACTTGTGTATCTATCCTTAATGCTTTCGTGTTTGAGCGGCGTGCGAGAGATCGCCGATGCGAGAGTACGGATGCTCTCGCGACTTTGCGTTAGAGATAACCTTGGTTGTGAATTGGTCTCGTAGGTGCTTCAGAGATAAACACTGATGTGGGAGATACGTGATGACATTGATGAGTATCGTAGGTTGAGTATAACTAGTTGATAAGTTTAAGTTTGTAAGAAGTAGATTGTATGCAATGCTTGATAAATCTTATCTTTCCGAAGAATGAATTTTTTTGTGTTGACATTTACTTTTCTGTTTTTATACTTTTGTTCATTCAAACCCGAGTTCGAAATTATAAAAACAGTTGAATGGCATTCTACCCCATTCTCTGTGGACACGATAATTATCGGATAAATATTTCCAAATCTTTTGTTGCTTGCGGCTATGCCTGCTTCAACAGATATAGAAAGAATCACCAATCTCCAAAAGCTTCGATCATTAAAAGGTACATCACAGAAAGAACATGTTGAGTTCTGTTCAAACTATTTATGAGAAGAAGACTCTATAGGAATTTTAGAGTCTAGTCATGATGACATATATGAAGGTTGAGGTACTCAAGATTTAAATGTTAAATCAGTGGCTAGGGATGTAGTTCTTCAAGCACATTTGTATATATTGAATAACGTTGACGAAGTTCAACCTTACTTATATGTTCACAAAACACTTCCCAAGGAAAAATACCCCCGAATGAGTGGCAAATGACTGTTGAAAGAGCATAACAAGAATTTCATAAATTGGTTTATTGAAATGATTTATAATGATGGTAGTGCATTCGAGATGATTAAATGGATGTCAGATGTACTTAAATTTGATGTAGTAACATGGAGTGCATACGACAGTAGTAATTTTTCCTTTTATACAAAATCAAAAGATGATCGTAGTATAATGAAAAATAGTGGGGTTATGGTGGAGGTCGAATCCATACATTTCTCTACTTTCAAACATAAGATTCTTATAATGGCATCTCGACCGTACTTTAGGGTCATTGAAAAGATTTAGGAGGTTGATTATATTATATTCAAAGCACCTTTATTTAAGCGCAAGCGAATTGGCTATAAATCTGGTGTACAAACTAAAGAATTAGGATTCACGCGGGTTGACTTTGAGAAAGCAACTTATATGACTGAACCATTCATTATGACATCCCAATAAAAACAAGTGTTTTATATCAGTGAACTTTCTGAAAAAGATGGTAAAATATGTCAGTTGTTTTCTTGTTTGATGTGATGATGTTTAAAATGTATGTCATTTTGGTGTCATTTTGGTTTTGAGGTAATACATATTTTTGGTTCGTAATAGTTGTCAGTTTAGTTTTTATTTACAAATGTATTTGTGTTGTTTATGATCTGTTCAGATTCACAAAAAATACAGGTTATAATAATGAGCTTTTTGTAAAATAAAAAATACATATTTTAAAAAATAAAATATTTCACTACGGTTGGTTCTTTCAATCACGGTAATATGTAGTGTGTTATCCAATTTAAAAAACGTCAAAATGGAATTACATGGTATCAAAGCAATAATGTAATGAATTAGGCCCAAGTTTGATAAGCCCATTATAGTTAGTAGTGGTGAGTCATTCCCTTTAGAAGGATCTAGATAGTAAGTATTTGGTTTATGTTATTGATATAAATATGTGATTGGTGAATGTAATTCTCATCAAATGAAATGAATGAAGAAATTAGTTTTAGTGTTTGTTATCAATTTTTAGTATAGTTTCTCTATTTCTCTTAGCCCCCAAGTTATGTTCATAACAAATGGTGCTTTCATTGCCATGAATTCTCCTCCATCCAACTTATATCATCACTATTCATATGATCCTACAACTATCAACACCCATACTTTGTTGAATCTACAAACCTATCATCATCCCATTCTCACTAACAGCAACCCACTTCTCTACCCACAATCACCCATTCACAGTTCAAAGCATAATCCCTTCATCCAACACCAACCAATTTCCAATTCAAGTAATAGAAATCTATCACACAACCCTACAAGTAACTGCAAAATTGTCACAACCTCAATCGACTCACCTCAAAATCTCTCTTCTTCCACTAAATCCATTCTTCAACAAATCTTGAACTCCCAGCAGCTTTGCCTCCAATCGATGTCTAATTGCATTAACACACTCTCCTCCATCAATGCTGACCTGTCATCCTTAAACTACCATCAACATCTCAAAATTTCCACTTCTGAAACTATTGAGGAGAAACAAGAGAAATCTTCGGATCTCGGAAACACACAACCAAAACACCAATCAGAAAAAGAAGAAAAAGTGATGAAAGATATTTTTCAGGTGACTTTTCCGACTCCGACATCTACTCCGGTTACATTTTCGATAGCATTTCCAGCTCCACTTCCGATGCCACTTTCGAAGACGACTCTGGTGTTGGATCTTTCATCAAACCTGATACCAAAACCACCAGATCCTTCACATATACCACAAGATTTGCTAAAATTTCAAACTCCTCCATATCCAAAATTGGAACTACCACTACCAAAACCATCGAATTTGTTGTTTCCAGCACCGCCTCCAGTATTAATACAAGAAACACAGAAACAACAATCTCTGCGGTTTATAAACTCATTTTCACGACTACCGAAAGAACCACAGAATTTTCAACGGCCATCAGAGGAACTACCAGATTTGCAAAGACCACCGTCGGAACCACCACCATTTTTTAATTCAATGATATTTTAATTTTGTATTTAGTATTGTTTAGAAAAAGAAAAAAAAGTTGAAATAGAAGGATACAGAGAAAGAAAAAAAAGGAACGTGAGAGAGATAGAGAGGGAGAAGAAAGAAAGGGAAAGAAAAAAAATTCATGATCGGGTAACGTGGAAACCAGCTGTCTCCAACCACCCACATTTTTCTCCTTGGTCATCACGTGAGACTAGCTAGCAACTTTTTGAAACCATTACTCATTTTTCTCATGATCACCCACGTGTCCCCTTGCCCCAATTTCTATATCCACTTCTTTTAAGTAACTCTCAAAAGTAGTTTTTTTTTGTTTTTGAAAAAAAAAATTATCTTTAATATTAGACTCTTAAGTCCACCTTGAGGACAAGGTGGGTTTTCAAGATCGATGGAATGTAATGAATTAGGCCCAAGTTTGATAAGTCCATTATAGTTAGTAGTGGTGAGTCATTCCCTTTAGAAGGATCTAGATAGTAAGTATTTGGTTTATGTTATTGATACAAATATGTGATTGGTGAATGTAATTCTCATCAAATGAAATGAATGAAGAAATTAGTTTTAGTGTTTGTTATCAATTTTTAGTATAGTTTCTCTATTTCTCTTAGCCCCCAAGTTATGTTCATAACAAAAACCTTTCCACTTTTCACTATAATAATCTGTTATTCAATTTATTACCACGAGCAATGGCTCGTGGTGGTAATTAGTTCATTTACTATCACATCCTTTATTACCATGGATTATTCCGTAATTAATTTTTTATTTCAAGTGTTATGAAAAATGATTTTTATAGTAGTGTGAGTGAGATTAGTCACTTATTTTTATTTACACTCGTTATCTATCATGTTTTCAAAGCCGAAATGCTTTTTAGACTTAAAATTTCTTACACTTTTGAATTCTTTTATGATTCTTATTTTCCACTCGGTATTCAAACACACTAGTTTGAACACGGTGTCTGTATACACATAACTCTTACTATTACAAAAACTTGCACAATGGAAAAGATATAACAAAACCTTTCAAAACAAAAACCAAACAAAAAACAACTCAATTTCACAAAAACGAAATCTCATTCGCATGAAATTCATTCTTAACCATATCTTCATCCTCCATTTTCTTCTCCCAATTTCCACTCATCTGATACTTAAAACTCTCCACCATACTCTCCGGCACAGAAACCACCACTCTCACACCATCACCACCACCAATCACCGGTAAAAATAAACAATAAATATCACTTGTCAAAGGACCCATATGCAATGCTTTCCCCTCTCCAAAATCCACATCTTCTAACCCCAGTTTTGACCATTGCGATATAACCAAACTAGTCGAAACATCGGTTTTTACCGTTTTATCCTCCAACAAATCAACTGTTGATCTTATATACTCCTCATCATTCACCGTTGATTTTGCTTTTTGTACTAACTTCACAACATAGTGGAGATTGTTATTATTATTTCCCACTAAATCCTCTATTTTACTTTCGGCACATGCTAATAAAAATCCATTTCCGTAATATCCTTTTGGTAAATTCATAACGGAGCGAAAATTAACGGAGAAAAGTAGCTTCACATTTAACTTGTATGGCAATGGTAGATTTAATGAACGAATCCAAGAACGCCACGTGTGTGCAGCGATTATTTCAAAGGTGGTGCATTTTAGTGATGGGATGCATTGTTTTTTTAAGTAGAGGATATGGGTGGAATTAAAGGTAAAGGATGTGGGTACTAAAGGTTGTGATTGGATTGATTTGTGGAGATTTATTTGAGGGTTTGGCTGGGATCTGGTGTATGCGGGGTTGTGGAGGTTTATGGTGGGTGGTTGTCGTGGGTGTAACACGTGGCGTGAGTGGAAAGGTTGGATGGTTAGATTGGTTTGAGGGGATGTGGTGAGATGTGCCCATGCATGGAGAAATTGAGATGTTCCGACTCCGTCGCATAGAGCGTGGTTGATTGCGGTGCAGAGAATCATTCCCCCGCAACCGAGACTTGTTAACTGCATATATGAAACACACGAAATATGAGGTTATTTGGACAACAATTTCAAAGAAATTTTTAGTCAATATTTGTAATATAATTTAAGAGGATTTTTTTGTTGAAATAGATATATTAAGATGATTATGAATATAACTACTTAAAAATAATAGTGATGGTTTGGGGAGAAAATATTGTTATGCATAAAACTATACATAGGACCAGTTTGTTTCAACTTTAAAAAATAGATTTTTTTTCTTTGAATTTTTTAAAATAAATTTTATAAAATCATTTTTTAAAATGTTATAAGTTATTTTATATTTATTTTTTCTGAATTGAAAGACTAATATGTTGACATTCTATAACATAAACATATATTATTGAAGATCAAAATCATAATTTTTTTTAAAAAGTTGTATTTCAAAAATAATTTTTATGAAAACTATTTGAAATAGCTTCAAAATTATTTTTTGAAATTTTAATATCTAAAAATAATTTTGATAAAAATAATAAAATATCTAAAAAGGTATTTAAAGATAACTACTCAAACCAAACTTTTATTTGAAACTTTTATGATAAATTTATTTAAAAAATTTTGTTACACTATATATTATACTATAAAAAATTATTAAAACCAAAAAAACAAACAAACAAACTGAACATTAGTAGTGGCTTGTAGAAGTGCGATTTCTAGTCCTAAGCAATTCATTAAATATGTATTTTTAAGATTAATTTTTAATATTTTGGGAGATTAAAAAACTAATCAGATATTCAACTTATCAAATCAAAATTAAAAATATAATATTTAGAGTTGACTAACATGTAATCATATCCGCGAGAGCTGATATAAACAGGTAAAAATTGAAAAAACATGACTAACCAAAAGTTTATACAAATTAAAAGGATTAAGACATATTATATTATTTTTCTTTATAAAAGTCAAAAGCGGTCTCATTTTTATAATAATTATTCAAAAGGACAATAATAAAACTAACACAAGTTTAAAATAGAAATTATATTTTAAAAATTAAAATTTAAAAAATAGTAGAAAATATAAATTTCACGTGTCAAAACTTTATCTTTATTCTAAAAAAAACTTAAACAAAAATGTTTAATATATACGAAGAAAATCAATTTAGACTATAAAATTTTAGATTTTATTTTTACATGTAATATTTTTTTAACCTCTTTAAAAATTGGATCATTTAATTTATTTCAATTTAATACTTATACAATTTTATTATAGAAAATGAGTTATATGATTGAATCATTGTTGTGTCAATGATTGAGCCTGTTTTTAAAATATTGGTCACATCTCTATCTCAATAATCAAATTAGTTGTGGGTTGGACGCCTAAATTTACAAAAATAAATTAAATAAATTATTTAATTTTTTTAAAGTTTCACTAATTATTAATAGCAAGGTTCTTCTTTTAGGATATGTTGGATAGAATAAAAATAACGGAGTGGGTCGGGATAGAATGGAGCGGAGCAGAACGGAGTAAATATGTCATTTCATTATTTTAATTTTTATAATAGAATAGAACAATTTATCATTCCGTCCAAATCGGAAGATATAAAAGTGATGGAATGAGATGTAATGCATTTTATTCGATACCGCTCCGTTCTATTTGTTTTTAACCAATCTAAACAATGGAACATAACCTTGTTCCTTTTTATTCGGATAAAATAAATTCTATTCCATCAATTCAAACATATCATAGTATTTAAAAAAAGAGAAATGAAAAGTTCTAGAAAGAGAAAAGTAGAGAAGAAAATAAATGAATATTTTAAAAAATAATATTTCTTATTAATATATTTTAAATTTTAGAAATATTATAACATGTATGTTTAATTATTTGGTAAAGTTATGTTTGTTCTTTTGGTAACTTCTTAAATAAATATGAATTTAAATTGAGTATTGATATCTTTAATATAAATTGTGTTAAAAATTCAATTTATTTTAAAATAAAATAATGTAACATTGAATCATAATATTTAATTAATTGAAAAATATCAATATTCATGTAAATTTAAAATACCAGAATATTCACCTTATTTTTCTAGATAATGCAAAAACTCAAACTTGTGACTTCTTGAAATCTCGTTAAATTAGCTATTGAGATGCTACAATCGAGTTGAAACCACTAAACCAAAACCTAGTATACTGTCATGTTAACTTTGATTAAGACTTTGATTTGTAAGTTACAAATATTGACTAGCCGACAAAGTAATTCACAACTTGTCGGTGACTTTGATAATTTTTCCTCCTTTATAAGAAACTTTTGTTAAAGCATTCATTATTATAACCTTAAGAATGAATTATATTACATCACATATTAGAATTTTTTTCCATAAGTTGATTTTTTTAAGATGATAAAATTGGTTCATATATAATAATTGTTGTGTTATCCAAAATAATAAATATAATTTTAAAATAATTAATTTTATCATTTAAAAAAATATAGCGTCGCGGTTTATTGTAAATATGTATACTACTTCCTCTCTCACAAAATAAATATCACATTTTAAGTCACTTTAAATTACTAATACAATTTTATATTTAATCTTTCAATCGTATCATCTAATAAATATTCTTAATTTATAATATTATTTCGAATACACAAATAGTTAATCAGAATAATTTGATAAAATCATCATTCTCTTTTATTTATTACTGTTTTTTAATATGTGTTAAATAAGTCATTGCGACAAATAATTTGGAACGTAGATAATATTTTTTTTATAAATTTAATTATAAATTAATTATATTATAAGTGGTAAGTTGATTTAATAGAAACAAGAACTTTTGTAAATGAAGAAGTAGCATAAGAATCTAACCTGAACAATAAGTGGAGGAACATCTAAGAAACTCTGAGATTCCACCTTATACAAAAACTTCCTCCATGATTTATTCGGAAACTTAGAATGTTCAACCAATTCATCTGCAGTAATATCCATGAAAGCTTCAACAAACAAACCACCTTTTCCATTACAATCCACCTCAAGCTTCTTCTCATCATCACCATCATCATCCAAATTAGAGGAACATCTTCTCAACCTCCCTGCTAAAGGGTAATAATCCACCAAAACTCTAGCCAGAGAAGATTTCAAGTTATTCATGTTCACTGATTTCTTGAAAATGTATACATACTTTATTGAAAATCTAAGAAATTTTTGGTCATCAAGATTGGAAAGATAGAGAGAATGTTTTGGCGTTGGAGCACTTGGTGGAATAATAGTGACTGGTTCACATGGATAGGTGCAATTAGGGAGTTCTATTGATTTTGACATATTAATTTTATGATGATGATGATCTATAACTATTATAAGTAATAAAGAGTTATAAGACAAAGAAGGAGATAATAAGAAGATGATTGAATGAAAGAAGGATTGAGAAAACTTGTATAAATAATTTTTTGAGATAGATGTGAATGTGACTAGACATATTAGTGTAGGACCACTTCATGTGGGGTATCCAGGGTATAAGAAATACACCTCAAAATAATAAAGGATAGCTTTTGAGACACTAATTTTATTATTTTTTTTTCTTATGCTTTTGACATGCGCATAAGCAATGTACATGGCATGAGGTGCTTAATATCGCTTAAGGTGCTGCTATGTTTGAGTTTATTATAAACGTATTCACACAAGCTTGTTGTTCTATAAATAGAGGTAAATGCAAATTGAGGAAATAATTGAATTTGAAGTAGGAAATAATGTTCCAATAATAAGAAAATTGCAACGGAGTAAAGGAACATTCAATATATGATAAATAGTTTTATATAAAAAGTTTGAGTATTTTAATTGTCTTTATACTAAACAGGTAAAGAGGATAAAATGTCACTTAGAAAAGTCTGATGATATCAAGTCTTACGCCACTTGTTACCTCCACACTCTCTCTCGTCGGTGCCGCTAGAGATCGGGGGCATGGAGGGAGCATGGGCATAGAGACCCTAGTGCGGATTGCAAGCTGCCCTTAGTACTAATCGGGTAACTCATGGCATAACATGGGTGTCAGCCTTTGGCCGACTTGTAGTCACGCATGGTTGTGGTACTACTCTAGTCTTTTGTACTTGTTGCTTAAGAGTTATTTTTTAAATTAGAAAATGGCGATGCTTTGTGAATTGGTGCAACAGTCGACAAACGATGAAAAGTTGTAACATTTAGTGTAAAGTGTTATTGAAATGGTTTGTTTCATCAAGGTCCGCAACATTGTGAAAAAACACTACTTCATCTATAAATAGGTCATTTCGAATTCAGTAAATCAAATAACATAAATCTATCTTTTTTATAGAATATTTCAAATTTCCACTTTCCTTACATTCAAGTTTTCATCTGTATTATGCAAACTCGAATATAGGTTGAATTATCTTGGATATTCATGTGCATTGACTCTAAGATATTTTGAGATTGCTTGAAATACTATTAGAAAAATGATTACTTTCACAATTCAAGTATGAATCCATTCGACTTACAAAGTTTATCTGTCGTACTAATGGTATCTCAAATAATGACTATTGAGGCTTTAGTTTATGAGGATGCATAATCCTAGAGGGATATTTTTGCATGTCCCTAACACATGCAAGGGGAGCACCACCAATACGGTTATTTTATTGCTTGACTTATTGCTTGCGTCTATTATTGTTTATTAAGTCTCCCTCATGATTGCACGTCTTTTGAATCAAGGTTGAAATTCATTCGTCATTCATTTTAATATGCATAAAATAATGGTTATGTTTGAACTTGATCAACATGCTTTTAGTCAATTGCATGAGTCTGTGGAATACAAATTACATGTGTCTGATTCAAGTTAGGTGCAAAGAAAAATGTCAAAGTACTTTTAAAACCATGAAAAATTGATATTTTGTGTGTTTGATTTGAATCAATCAAATCAAACACACATTCCGATTTGAATCAAATCAAACACGGGTGAAACAAAATATTTTAAACAATTTGATTCGAGTTGGGTTTTGTACATGATTCAAATCAAGCAGTTTTCTGCCACCCTTGCTCAATTTGATTCGAATCATACTTTGCACATGATTCTAGTCACATGGTCTTTGATTCGAATCATGTTTTACACTTGATTCGAATCAAGCGAGAAATGGGTCAAAAATACTATTTCCTTTTATTTCATTCACTTGCTCATGACTCAAAGCATACATTGTTATTGATTCAAATCTAACCAATTTTTACCACTCATTTTTGTGCTTAATCTCAAGCACATATAAAACATTTTGTCAACACTTTTAACGTAACGAATTTCATAATCATTTTGTGATATTCTGTGAAATCAACTCTCTTTCATTTTGAAAAAGTTTAAAACCCTTACATTCAAATTTCTTTCATCTTCAACCTCAATTTTGTTTTCAGATCTGGATAATGGGATATGTGATTGATTTGGGGAGAAGTTGTCTTGAAACTAATCGTTCTTGAAGATTGGGTAAAGATTTTCATGTTTTTGCTAGATTGAGGAGTTGTCATTAGTTCTTAAAAATTCCAGTATGAAAAGAACGAGGTTCTTCTCTCCAGATTACCTTAGTAGTAATTGAGTGGAAGGCTACGGATAAGGCAGAGTTCTTCTCAAATCTTCGGACAATTTACGCATAAGAGTTTGGCGTGAAATTGTATACAAGTCAAGATCCAAATTGAAGTTTTTTTTTTGCTTCAACAATATTGTTGATTAGTGATTATATTAACTCTTGGAATATTTGTCAAATCAAAAGGAAATATGCAGGTTCAGATGAGAAACTATTGAAGAGTGCACGTAGACTCACGCAAGGACGACAAAGTCAAAGCATTATAAATCCCGGTGTCTTTTTCCTCTCATTCTCTTTTACTTTTGCATTTAAATTTTGTAGTACATTGCATGCCAAGGTTTTCTATTATTAGAGTATTTTATCGTTAATTCAATTGATAGCGATTCATTGCTTAAGATTATATTTTATTGGTATTGGCACCTAATTGAGCTTTCGTGGTGATTAAATCTGAGAAACTTTTTGAGTTTAGAATTTGCACCTTGAATCATTGTATAATCACTTCTCGTGAAACATATAATTGGTATCAATTGAATACCTTGTGTATCATCATTAGATAATTCGTTATATTTGTAAATTGATTAAGTGCTTACGCGAAACAATTTCTAAAAAAGTATAATTCACTCTTTTTGCTCTAAATATTTATGCGCGTAACTTTGGAAACCTTCGATAATTCATTTCTGAAAAATCGGTTGAAGTTTAATTTTAAAAGTCTATTCACTCCCATCTAGACTATTTTATTCACCACATTCTCACCCAACCGTTTCAAGCATCAAAGTGATGAACCATGATATTGTCAAGTCGGATCATTTTGATGGAACAAACTTCACTCACTAACAAGACAAGACGACATTCTTCCTAATTGCCTTAAGGATTCACTATGTTATGGATCCCGACTTAACACCGATTCTAGAACAGAATGAAAATTATTCTGAGGAGATCAAGTAAGAAAACAATAAACAAAAGTAGTATCAATGTTTATGTCATGCACATATTCTAAACACACTATTTGATTCCCTTTATGATCTCTACACATATACCCAAACTGCAATAGAAATTTGGAAGGCACTCGAGTTCAAATTCAAAGTTGAAAAGAAAGGTACTAACAAGTTTTTAATTTTTAAATATTTTTAGTTTAAAATGTTGGATTCAAATTTCATTCTTGCAAGATTAAATGAGTTACTTGTTCTCATAAATAAACTAAAGGCTGTAAAGATAGATATTCCATAAGCTTTTCAAGTTGGTCTAATTATTGCAAAACTAAAATTTATTTGAAAAGGTATAGGAAGAAATTGATACATAATTATGAAGACTCCTAACTGGAGAAAATCCATAAACATCTTCGAATCCCAGAGAAATAGAAAGATAGAAAGAAATTCGAGGTTGATGGATATCCTAAGGCTAATGCAGTCAACGCAAAAGGCAAGAAGAAAAATGATGGTATGAAGAACCATATTGAACATAAGAAGGAACATAATAAGTTCAAGAATTATGGCGGAACAAAGGCCCCCAAAGGCGGTTTTTATATGTGAGGAAAAAAAAAGGTCATTATGCATAAGATTGCAGGCACAACAAGTCCAAAAACTCGGAAAATGTTGCTCAAGCAGGTGACAATATAGTTGTTACTATGAGAAAAATTACGGCGATCAAAGGAAAGGTACAAAGATGGTGGTAGGATACTTGTGCTACTGTCCATGTTTTCTATGAAGAAATAACATTCAAAACATATTCTGAAGTCATATATGGACAAGAGGTTAAAATGGGAAATGAAGGACGATCGAGAAAGATTAGAATGGGAACCGTGGAACTCAACTTCACTTTTAGAAAGAAAGTTACTCTTGTCAATGTACTTCATGTTCACGACATGAATAGGAATCTTGTTATTGTGGATCTTTTGAGAATATTGGGTATTTAATTTGTGTATAAATTGAGGAAGTTAATCTTGACTTGCATTAGTGTATTTATGGAAAGGGTTATTCCACCGAGGGAATGATTAAGCTTTATACTACCGACAATATTATCAATAAAGTTTCTAATTTTGCTTATATGATTGAATATGTTTCTTTATGGCATAGTAGATTAGTAGATATTGGTATTAGCATTGCAAAAAAGATTAATCAAATATGGTTTAATTTCATGTGATGTTAATAATTTCGAAAAAATGTGAAATATGTGTTAAATCAAACATGAACAAAAAACATTTCCATAGTGTAGAAATAAATTCTAATTTACTTGATATTGTGCATTCTGGTTTGTGTGAATTCAATGGCATGTTAACTCGTGGGAGAAATAGATATTTCATTATTTTTATCGATGATTGCTCTAGATTCACACATGTATATATTTTAAAGCACAGAGAAAATGATTTTAATGCATTTAAAATTTATAAAGTAGAAGTAAAAAATAAATTAAGTAGAAGTGAGTCCATAGAGGTGATATGGGTGATGAATAGTTTTCTACTGAATTTGATGCATATTGTGAAGAATATGGTACTATACATGAATATTCCTCACCTAGTACACTATAACAAAATGTTCTAGCTGTGAGAAATAATCAAAGATATCAAGAAATGATAAGTGTCATGTTAATGCATTCGATGAGGAAGTCTACATAGAGCAAACGAGATGTTATATTCTTCCTAGAAATGAACAAAAGGTGTGAAAGCTTGTCAAATCCTTGTATGGATTAAAACAAGTATCAAAACAATGACATTAAAAGTTTGACTCTATCATACTTTCAAATGGATTTGTTTCCAAATCTTGTGACAAATGTTTGTACACAAAGGTTAGTGAGAATATTGTGATACATTGGGATAGTCAAGCCACTTTGACTAGAGTGTGCAATAAAGTGTATAATGGAAAGTCTAGACACGTAGGTCTTAGACATTCTTTCGTGAGAAAATTGATTAAGGATGAAATTATTTCACTCATATATATATATATATATATATATATATATATATATATATATATATATATATATATATATAAATTCTAGTTATAATTTAGTTAATTGATTTATTAAACCATTAGCCAAAAATTTAGTGAAGACTACCTTGAGAGGTATGAGATTGAAACTCCTTGAGTAAGAGTTCCAAGAACTGTAGCAACTCAATCTAACGTTAAGAAAACATAAACATGAATATTCAATGAGTAACAAAAATTAGTTGATTTAGATGTTTGTGCAACATTATGTAATAATGTTCAATATTGCATTTGGAGGATTGAGGTATTAAAACTCTTAATAAAGTTCAATGTTGAGAATATGTATATCAAGTAAACTAGATACAATATAAACTTCACCGTTGTGAATATTGAGATGGTGTTGTATCAAAGTGAAAATTGGAGTTCCTCTCACGAGAAATTCACGAAACAGGAAAAACACATGACCATAAATAATGTTAGGCAAGATATGTTGGCATTGCGAATTACAAAAATTGGTTGATGTATCAAATGGATGTGAAATCCGTGTTTTTGAATGTTCCACTTAAGGAGGAAGTTTATGTAGAGCAGTCCACTGGTTTTGTTGTGACAATTCAAGAGGAAAGGGTCTACAAATTGAAAAAAAAAAACACTATATGGTTTGAAACAAGCTCCAAGAGCTTGGAAAAAACGCATAGATGGTTTCCTAATCGATGTTGGCTTCAAGAAATGTATTTCTAAGCATGGTGTATATGTGAAAGCGGATGCAAGCAAATATATGATTATACTTTGCTTATATGTGGATGATTTGTTGATCACGGGAAGCAGTGAGTTGAGTATTTATAAGTTCAAGAGTGAGCTTATGGATGAATTTGAATTGAGTGACCTAGGTATCATGACTTACTTTCTTGACATAGAGTTCCACAAGTCTAAATTGGGACTGCTCATGCACCAAATAAAGTACGCACTTCAGATATTGAAGATGTGTGATATGGAGCATTGCAATGCTACCAACACACCAGCTGAAGCAAGATTGCAGCTGTCCAAAAGTGATGATGAGCAGAATGTAAATCCAATGCAATATACGAGATTGATTCGATTGTTACGTTACTTGTGCAATATGCGACCAGATTTGGCGTTTAGTGTCGATATTGCGAGTAGATTCATGGAGAGACTAAAGGTGTCTCACTTGGCAGCAGTTAAGAGGATCCTACGATACATTAAAGGTACTCTTGTTGGGGAATTCTCTTTCCCTCGGCTGATACGGGCAAAAAGTATGAATTGCTCGATTACACTGATTTCAATTGGTGCGGAGATAAGGACGATCGAAGGTCTACGGCTGGTTATGTCTTTATGTTCGGAGGAGCTCCAATCTCTTGGTGTTCTAAAAAGGAACCTGTGTTGGCTCTCTCTTCTTGTGAGGCCAAGTATATCGCTGAGTCGTTGTGTGCGTGTCAGGTTGTGTGGCTTGTGAATCTGCAGGAAGAGTTGGACAACAAGGTGGAAGAAGTTGTCACTCTCTTAGTTGATAACGTTTCAGCAATTAATCTTGTTAAGAATCCCATAGCACATGGGAGGAGAAAGCATATTTAGATGAGGTTTTATTACTTGAGGGATCAGGTGTGTGCAAGCCAACTGAAGTTAGGATATTGTCGAAGCCAAGAACAAGTTGCGGATTTGTTAACGAAAGGTGTAACAAATGTGATGTTCAAGAAGCTAGTGACATGTTCGGAAATGAAGAACTTGGAGCATTTGAATTAAGGTGGTGTATTGGAAGTCCTTGATAATTCAAATGCATTATAAAAGTTTCTTGGATCATTTCGTGGAAAACAGCTTATTTGGAAAGCACTTCTGAAAGTCTGAAAAATAAGTTGTCGAAGTGGAAATCGATTTCTTGAAGCTTGATCTGTTTTTCTGTTTGTTTTTTGGTTGAGGAAATCGATTACCCCTTTTGGAAAATTGATTTTTGTCGCGATTTTTGCTGCTTATTGGGCTTGTTTGGTTCCAACTTGTATTTTGTGTATCCTATAAGTATCCCTCATGTAACAATGTTTGAGACTAATGTCATTTATGAATATTCTCCTCAATTTCTCTCTCTCTCTCTCTCTCTCTCTCTCTCTCTCTCTCTCTCTCTCTCTCTCTCTCTCTCTCTCTCTCTCTCTCTCTCTCTCTCTCTCTCTCTCTCTCTCTCTCTCTCTCACTCAATATCTCAAAATTCACTTCATCTTTTCTAATTCTCCATTTTTCTACATTGATTCATCTACAAGCTTTGTGCTTGTTCCAACAAAAACGAGGAATAAACTTGATGAAAATTTCTCTCTTATGGTTTAATTAAGTTCTATTCAAGACATACTCGGACTGGTTGCTAGCTTGGATTTGGATCTTGAACAAATGGATGTGAAACTACATTTCTTAATGGTGATTTATAAGAGGAGATCTAGAAGGATTTGAGAAGACTTAAAAAGAGTTCGCATATTAAAAAAGAACCTATATGGATCGAAGGAACCTCCAAAACAATGATATAATAAATTTGACTCTTGCATGATAAGTCATGAATATACTAAGATATATGTAGATTATTGTGTATATGTCAAGACATTCCGAGATGACAAGACAAGATGATGAAAAACAATTTGAGGATTGAGTCGTCAAAATTATTTGACAAGAAAAATTTAAGCCTTATAAAATAAATTTTAGAAATTAAAATTTCGTGATACCGAAAAACTAGAAAATTATGGTTGTCACAACAAATTATTATGTGAAACGGGTTCTATAAAGACTCAACATCAAGGATGATAAGATATTTGACACAGTAATTTATAATTTAAGATTTCTTTTGTTGCAAAATAACTTGTAATTTTAAAGGAGCATAAACTAATTGCACATGCTTCATAGAGGTAATGGCAGTTGAGAAAAGCATCAGCTCTGAAGTTTAAAAAAAAAAAAACTTATATGTTGAAGTGTATAAGAGAAGTGAAAGCTTATGAGAGAACAAAAATAAGATGTTGAATAAATCTCGAGTACGAAAAAGTATAAATCTTGGTACCGGAAATTAACGATATAAGAATTAGTAATGCTATGTTGACACTTAAAACTATTTTTAAAATAATAAAAAAACATTATAAATTTTTTAAAATTATTTTATAATATAAATATAAGATTGTATTGTTAGGGTCCCTTTGGTAAAAATAGTGGTTGACTGATAAGTTAATTTATAGTTTATAGCTGATGACCGATGACTGATAGCTTATAACTTATGGCTGATGGTTGAGACTGATAATTGATAAATTAATTGAAGTGTTTGGTAAAATTAGGGATTCAGGAATGTAAAACGACATAAAAGATATTTAATACATAATTATTTAATTTGAAATTAAAATAAATTATAAAGGATAAAATAAACTTATGCTAAAATAATAAGGATATAAAAGGAAGAAAAAATTATAAGCTATAAGCTAAAACGCTATTTGAAATAGCGTATAGAAAATAAACTATAAGTTAGTAAATTAATCTATAAGCTAATGATGAAAATACTGTTACCAAACAGGTCTAAATAATCATATGAACTTATAAGTTATAAGACATAAGCTCAAAATTATGTCTTACGAAACAAAGCCTTAACTAACTTTATTATTGTATTAACTAGGACGACTATTTGCGATGCAGTTTGGAGTGATTTTGACGTAAAAACTCATTTGATCTGAAGGTAAATTTATTTGCAATTTAGTTTAATTTTTGGACGATAGATTTAGAAAATCTGATGAGGTCAATCCAATTTCATGCACTTAAATTTAGATCAGTTTTTTGAATACCGAAATTACAAATTATATTTTTTATTAAGATTATAAAATACAACTAAATAATATATTTATATAATATATAAAATATAGTATATTAAAAATCAATATTACTATATGAGAATGAAGTTGAAACAAATAAAATAATAAAAATAAATATATTAAACTAAACTAGTATTGAAAAAATAAGTATCATCGAGTCTTATTATTAAAAATTAAATAAGTATAAAAATATATACATATGGTTTGGTTTAGATTGGTATTGAAAAATCAATCTAAAATTTGATCCGAATAGAACGGTTTTTACAAAATAATATCCAAACACATCCAATAATATTTTTAAAAAAATTAGTTTTCAGTTTTTTTAACTGTTTGCAGTGTTTATTTTGGATCAGTTTAAATTTGAACATCCTTAATATTAACCATAAAAATGTAGGCAGTTAATCACTTATTTTTCTTATAATTTATTAATCATTACTTGAAAAAAATTTAATAATCAAGTTTTTTCTTAAATACCAAAGAAACTAATATTTTAAAAAAATTATCCCATTAAGCATGTTTGGGGAGTATTTTCCACGTAGACGTCAACCCACATGGCGCTAGGGGTGCTCGCGGTGCGGTTTGGGCGGTTTTGACGAAAAAAATCATCCGAACCGCGAGAGAAAAAATAGTGCGGTTTGGTTTGGTTCGGTTGACTTTTAAAAAAAATCCGAATCAAACCAAACCAAACTAATGCGGTTTGTTTCGGTTCGGTTGGTTCGGCTTTTTACAAATATTTTATTGAGCCATACATACACATATATATGACAACATAATTTTATATTTAGACATTCATACACTAACAAATAACAACAAAACTTGTCATATTTTGACAACAATTTTCCATGTAATATGTAAAAATTAAATTAGACAAAAGTGGAATATTAAACATAAAATAATAGCA